>NW_020229235.1:0-102500 GCF_003227725.1 Camponotus floridanus
TAATCGTTTCAAAAACGTTTCTCAAATGTTTCTTCGAAACGTTTCATAACCGACTCTTGCAAACGTTTTTGATTGGTTAAATGTCCACTCAAGAAACGTTAAGAGATACGTTTCTTGTTTGGCAAAAAAACGTTTAAAAACGGTTAAAATACGTTCTCTTCTTTTATTCATGAAAAGTGTTTTCTCATGGAATTAAAAAATAATGCATTAATACACACATACACACACATTTTTTAAATGAAATTAAATAATCATTAATATACATACACACACACATATATATTAATGATTTATATAATTTCATTAAACAAATGTGTATGTATATGTGTGTATATAAATGCATTATTTTATTAATTCCATAAAAAAAAAACTTTTCACGAATAAAAGAAAAAAATGTTTCTTTTTCCTTATATATTATATATATATATATATATATATATATATATATATATATATATAGTCATATAAATGCAATAATTTATTTGACTTTAATTTGAAATTAAATAATATATTTTCTGCAACGTTATAATAAAAAGTGTTACAATTGAATATCACATAAAGTATTTAAATAAATTTTTAATAAGTAATTTTCATTAATGGAATTCTTAGATTTATGTGACTAAATTAAATTCTAAAAAAAAACTAAACATTATAATTATATTTATCAACAAATTAAAATGTGTGTAAAATTGTGTATAAAAAATTAATTAATTAAGATATTTAATGATATAAAATTAAATTAAAAAATTAAAACAAATAAAATTTTATAAAATTAACATAAATATTTTAGTTTTTTCATAAATATAAATTATTTTTTCTGTACTTATAATTAAATCTCAACATAACATAAATTACTTTTTCTGTACTTATAATTAAATCTCAACATAACATAAATTATTTTTTCTGTACTTATAATTAAATCTCAACATAACATAGCTAGGATATTATGAGGTTATTATGAGTATTTTGAGATCTGATGAATCTTTTTTTCAGTCCATTATTGTTGCTTTTTTCAGTTCATTATTGTTGCTGAAATGTCTTTAATGCCCTAATTTCTGCTAAAGCGACACGAGTAGATGACAACTTCAACCAATCTTTGATAGAATTTTCAATTGTGTTTATTGCAGCATTTGGTTCAACATGTCTTACGGTAGCTGAAAATTATACAAAATATATAATAGTATTATTATAGTATATTATAATTATTTATTATATAGTATTTATTTATTTATAGTATATAGTATCTTATAATTACACAGTAGTTATACAATATATATATTATAGAATATTATAGAATATTGGCAGCAGTATTGTGGCAATATTGCAGCGTTGTAACAATATTAATAATATTGCTACAATATCTATGCTGTATAGGCATATAATAAACACATTTAGTAAATATTATTAATGCTGACTGAATGCTTAAAACAAGTACAAACCTATAATCAAATCTTTTATTTTTAAAGCTTTGAACGCTTTTTTAGGTGCTCTTCCTGCCCAATTAAATTTCTTAGCATAATTATTTGTTATTACTTTTTCTAATGTTCTTCTTGTTATCTGTACAATCGTTGTACCACCAGATACAGATAAAATATTCATCTTAAAAAGAACAATGATAATCTTAATTTAATAAAAAAATAGATTAAAAGAGAAAAAAAAATGAGAAAATTTATAAAAGCGACTTAATGAGTTATATTTACCATATATTCAAAATTTTGTTTTGTATCTAAAAATCTTTCCATATTTTCCAAATGTTCATCGGTGTCAACTGGTAGTTCAGGAACATTTTCCATATGGGGTATTTTTGATTTTTGAAAATGTGATACAAGTTGTTTGACCATCGGAAGAAGCAAGTTCATAGAATTTTCTAAGCTCATTAATTTTGTTAGAATGAGTAAGGGAAGTCTAGAAATAACATTTTATATTAGAGCTTTTAAAAAATAGAAAAATTAATTTATTTTTTCACTGTTATTATTCTTTATCGGTCAAATTATTTTTATTTTAATATATTTCGAAAGGTGTGTGTGTGTATGAATTGTAAACTAGTTTTTAATTTCATAAGAGTAGCTCCTGACTGTAGAAGTATAAAAAAATGTAATATAAAAAATATATAATAAGAGAAATTGAATGGTAAGTATTGCACAGTACGTGGGAATAGTATATAATATTCAACCAATACGTAAAATGATACTTAATTAATTTAAGCACAATTATTGAAGAGACCCGACTTTTATATAGATCCAAGTGCAGATTATTCAGGATATTATTTTATACATTATTTCAAGAGCAAAGTTATTGTTAAACTATAGATAATTTTAATAATTACTAAATTATTGCAATAATTTTGTACATACAAAAAGTTTAATATCTTACCTGATTTGTGGAATTCTGAAGTGGTCAATGTAGTTCTGAATTCTTTTTTTTGTGGAGAATTAACTGCTCTTTCTGAAAATCTTGGAGGACTAATTGCAACATTAGATGTACATTTTGAAGAATTGTCAATATCGGCTGTCGATGTTGATGGTTTGTATGAAGCAATTGTAGGTTTTTTCGATAAAATATTATTTTTTGTAGATGTTATTTTAAATGTAGGAGGAGAGATAGTTCTGAATTCTATATTCTGTGGAAAACTAATATTCTTTCTAAAGATCTTGAAGGACTAATTGTAATATTAGATGTATATTGTGAAGAATTGTTAATATCGGCTGTCGATGTTGATGGTTTGTATGAAGTAATTATAGATTTTTTCGATAAAATATTACTATTTTCTGTAGGTGTTATTTTTAATGTAGGAAGAGATGGGATTTTGCATGATGTTTCTTCAATTTCTGAAGAATCTGAAGAATCCGAACAAAGTCGGAAAGGTCTTTTCACGTTTCTTTTGGCCGTTGGTATTCAATAGTTGGTTGCAATTCTACATCAGTTTCTAAAGTAGATGTAAATTCAGCATCTACTAATTTTTTCCTCGCATCATCGTAAGAAGCTAAAATAATAATGAAATAGTAAATTATAAATTTTTTAAATAATGTAAAAATCCAATATCATCAATTCAAAAATGAAAGCATGTATAATAAAAAATGAAAATTATACTCGTAAATATTTTATAAAAAAATTGTATATTGCAAATATACACAATACTAATCTCCGACAGTACATAATAAAATTACATTATAAAAAAAAGAGGAATATGTAGTATATATTGAGAAAAAAAACAAGAGATTTAATAAATACGTAGATGAAATTTCCGATATATGTTAAATATTGATATAATAAACAGTATAAATGAAGAAAAAGTATAAATATTTTTACTTTTTCATAAAAAAATAAAGTCAAAAAATTTACCATATGTATGCAATATTCTGCATTTATACTTTATCCAATTTTTGTCCGGTAAGTAACATTTTTCGATAGCCTTACGAATTTGTTTGGTGGAAATTGTTTGAGGCCAAAAACAATACCATATTTCCTTCTCTTTTTCTAACCAAATATTAGGGACCACTTCAACTTCAGGTTTTTGTTCATTTGCAAATTCTATTAGTGAATACATAATCTGAAAAAATAATAAAATGTAAAAAAATAAATGAGTCCATTTCGTCAAGTCAAAATTCTTAAATATAAAATCAATATTGCACAGAAATATTTTTTTATAAAAACTAACTTTAAATTTCAATAAAATAAAATAAAACATATAAGCTTTTATATGATTATAAATCTCTCTCTAGCTTGAAAATCTTTTTAAACAAATTTATAAACTTACATTGTTTAAAAAATTAACACTGCTTTTCGCCCAAAAATAATATATAATATATACATATACATAGTACAAATATATACAATAATATATATAATAAAATAAAAAGATTAATTAATTAAGATTAATAAATGTATTATAATTCATGAAGAAGAGGAAAGGCAATATAAGTTCCTTTTTCATTTCCGGGCAATAACATGTTTTTATATTTTACTGATGTAAAAGGAAATTCTTCTATATTAGATGATATGTGAGACACTTTAATAATGTTCAATAATTTCGATGAACATGGATAATCATAAAACTCAGAAACTTTTAGGAATCGACGACAAATTAAGGAATAAAATTGATCTTTCAAGCACAGAATGTTTACTATCTGAACAATGATATCTCCTTCCATTGAAACACAATTATCAGGTGAAAAAACTGTCAAAATATATGTCGGCGTTTTCAATTTCTTGTACTGTAAAATCAAATCAGTTGTACCTCTAAGTGTAGGTCCTTTAAAATGTTTTTGCTTAGGCTCTAATTTAGTTATTGATAATTCAGTTTTTGAACAATAAAATAATTCGAATATACGTCTACAAAGTTGTGCATGAGGATTTGCGGATGATCTTACAAGTGTTTTTAATTTTCCTAAATAATTTTCGAAGGGAAAGCAACTAATTGTATTTAAATTACCAAAATTCCTCACATCTGTTACTAAGTGAATTAAACTGTGAACATTATATGTTACTACTTCTTTCCCATAAGATTTTTCAAAATACTTTACAAAATTATACCAAAACTTCTTCTGCAAAATTAATATATTTAGAAATATGATTATCATTACTCAAAATTGTAATACCAACATGAAACATTAAAAAATGATTATAAAGTTGTTTAGGCAAAATATTTATTAAAGAAATTGGACCAATATATAATAAAAATAATCTAAACTCATTTGCTTTCCATCGATTTAAGTCCGATATAGGTCTAGGTTTTCGAGAAAATTCACGAACTATAAAGGACGTAACGAAATTAATTTATCCGATAAATTATTAATGATTCTTCCAGATAATTTGAAAGGAGGTTTCCCCTTTAATGTCCATAATATCAGCAATTTTTTCATTATTCCTAAATATACTAAATGCATAGGATCTAATGGAAATTGACTCACTAAATCTACATTTAGATCCAATAATGGAGATCTTCCCTTATGATGTTCTTCATGTATTTGTTCAATAAAAGTTTCTTTTGATTTAAGTTGTCCGCTTTTATATGAAAAAATTATTTTATGATTAATATATTCTCCCTCAATATTGCATTTTTTCACATCCATGCCTAGAATTATGACCTACACAGCATTTTAGAAAAGCTCGTGCAGGAGCATCACAAATCAAAGATCTAATTCTAATTTGAAATAATTTATGACTTATTTCAATACCATTCTTTAATATATTATTAAGTTTCGTGTATCAAATTTTGTAAATAAAGGTCAATAGGTTCTGGCTTTCCTCGGCCAGTGAATAAACCTACAATAAATAGTTTATTTGATGAAATTAAAGTTAATGATCTACAAAGAATAGGCCAGACAACCGTGCTATTACTTTTAAACAAGGGTAAACCGTCAATATTAAAATCTAAATCAATTATTTTTGAGCATGGTTCTTTCTCTAATAGAAGATGCAACTGATCATATATACCAAAATAAGTAAATTTTCCATTTTGCAAATCAATTGAATTTGTAGTTCTTGGAGTGTATAACAAAGACCTTCCAGATAATGGTAAAGGTATATTATAGTGATATGGACTTAGTAATGACAATAAGTCATCTAATGCTGATAGTGTAATGTTATGTGTTAGAGCCCACTTCCTCAATTTATTTAGGAAATCATCAGATAATGATTCACACTCTGAAGAATCATGTTCTTCACTGACATATAGTTCTTGAAATGTCTCACATGTAATATTAGAGGTTTCATTAAATAATTTCTTGTTTTTTAATTCATTATTATGAGTTAATTCCTTGTCTTCGAATTCATTATTCTGTTGATTATATCTTTGATCTAAATTCAATTCCGAATCTTGATCTACGTTTGATTCAAAATGTGCATCGATAACTGAATGTGATGTTGATGGTTCATCGGTAATTGAATATGATATTGATTTTGCCTGATTAAATTCATTTAATAATTCCTGGACTTGGTTTTGTATATTTCTTTTTGTTTGCTTTTTACTAAGAAATTTAGTTTCTTTTATTATATTCATATTTAAAAACAATTGAGAATTTTTTCTATTATTTTTAAATGAGTTAAAATATAATATATATGTATATAATGTATATAATATTATATAATGTATCTAATAATATGTATATATGTATAATATACGGCCAAATACTTATATTCTGGATATATTATTTCCTGGAAACATTAATTACAAGCATTATAATTAAGGAACAAAAGAATAATATATAATTTTGTAAAATAATTTGAATAATATATAATATTAAAATATAATATTCATATATAATATTACATATATAATATTAATAATATATAATATTGTAAAAGTTTTTAAATATATCCCTACATAGTAGAAAATGTGAAATGTCAATCAGATATTACACGCAAATTGATATTTTCTTATTAAATGTAAAATATATTACATGTAAAATGATATTTAATTCACATCTCATTGTCATTAAAAAATGTGTTTTTTGTATGTATATAGAAATATATCATGAAATTACGTAATTTAACTCATTCATCAAATATATTATTAAATCATATATAACTTACCTTATTTGTTACAGAAGTGTAATAAAATATATATATATATATATATATATATATATATATTATATATATATATATATCCGTGTGTATGTTATATTAATTAATACTTTGTACTTTCTACGGATTTCACTGTGTAGTCGGTGTTTTCTAATCAACATAACCTATATGTGTTATGATCTAACACGTGAATCGATTATAACCTCACTGCTCTTTTTAACACTTTTCCGTATTTCACTCAAAGTATTCCATAGTTTACTTACTATTTACAATGTTTACAAGCACTATATATTCTTTAAACAGCAACGAAGATTTTATGATCGTTGCAAACACTTACTATAAGCGGAAGATAGTGGAATATCTTGCAATAAGACAACGAGGAAAGTGAAAAAGAGAGAGAATGAGTGTGAGAGAGAGAAAGAGAAAGAGAGTGAGAGAGAGAGAGAGAGAGAGAGGGAGAGAGAGAGAGAGAGAGTTGCTGTTACCATAAAATCTGAAATATGAATGTATATATTTTAATCTAATTAAAATAATTGAATTATAATTAATATAATTAATAAATAATATATTTAAAAAAAGGAATATTCATATATTTGGAAATAGAAATTAATATATAGTTTTCATAATTATTGTATATATATATATATTATATATATAATATATATATATATACATAATTTAAAATTAATTTGAAATGAATTAAAAATTAGTTTTTATTATGTCCATAGAACGTGAAACATACGTTTCTTTAACTATGATTTTAAAACGTTTCTATAGAAACGTTTCTTATTTATACATTACGGTTAAAAAAATATTGAATACGTTTAAGAAACGTATATAAAACGAACATGTGCTACCTGGGTTATCATACCCTTTTTATTTTTAAAATCGTGTGCTTTTATTTCTTTTTAATATTGGTTTGGGCATTCCGTATGATTTATCAATTTCATCTACTAATGTAATAACAGCTGGTTGTTGAGGTTTCTTTTTCTATGTTGGATAATTATCCATGCTATTAATCCTATAATGGTTAAAATAGATCCGCTGAAGGTTGTTGTATAGATGAATTGTTTTTGTTTAAAAAAGTTACTGTCGTCATTATTTAAGTCATTATTAATTTTTCTAATTTGTTTTTTAATCCTTTTAATTCTAGTGGATTATTAATTATTTTTTTGAATTCGTATTCGTGGTTCTGTGTGTCGTTAATTTCTGAGGTTGTTATATTAAAACTCTGGTAAAAATGTTTCTATACTTGTATTATAAGTAATCGTTTCTGTTTCTATTGTCATGTCTGTAGTCGTTAGTTTACAGTTATCATGTAGTGTGATCCGGCCTGTGTGTTTGATTATTCTTTTATATTCAGGATGATTATTACATTTTATTCGTAACATGTTGTTCGACCGGTGTCGAATATAGCCAGGAGTGCGGCTGTTGTAATGTGATCCATATTGCGCTGGTCACTTTCTTATGACCTATGTTACATTGATTGCGATAGTTTTGTACATAAATTTTCGTTTCACACGGTGTATTTCATTTACATGGTATACTGGTTGAATTTTTCGCATATAAATAAATCATTATTATTCGTACATTTGTTTAAATCTTGTTCCTTTAGAATTATATAGGTACGTGTTTCTTTGTTTACAGCAATCAACTTATTAACTACTTCTGTATATATAAAATTATTTTCGTAGTTAGGTATGGGTAATGGAATTACGTTTAAGACGTTAAATACTGGTTGTTTGATCAATGGAAATTTCAGAATTGTGTATATGTTTGTTTTTTCGCAAATACGCGCTTACTTTCATGAATTTTTCGATTGTTGCCATTCGTCGATTTTTATTTGGAAAGGAAAATATGTTCCTTGCGGTAACTGTAGTACTGCTTCTTCTAAATATAGAATAATTTCATTTATTGGAGTTAACAAAGGATGTATTGTTCCCTTACGTATATATGTAAGATATTCTAGAATATCTTTCGCATCCCTAATTAAATCGTTTATCATTGCTATGATTATGGTAAAGTGTTCGTCTATTTCTTCGCGCGTGGTATATTCCCTAATGAAATGGTTCATTAGTTTACCGTTATAATCTAATATATTTTCTAATTTATTTAGATGATTATTGTTGTGTTCAAAACTTTAATTTGATTTTTTGCTGGCGTGTTCCAGCGTTTGTTGGTTATTTCGTAATAGCTGTATCTGTTCATTTATTAATTTTCTATCGTTCGCGTCCATAATTCGAATAATGTTTTGTTATCGAACCTATTCCATCGATAAGACCTCTACGTTTATTCGTTCGAGTCTTGTATATGTATTTATTAACTTTATTATTTTGGCTAAAGTTTTGGAATCGTTATTAATTAATTTTTTAAGATTATCGCAAGTTCGTTGGGTGCTCGTATCGAATTTTATCTCGGTGCACATCTTACTTGTTTGTTCGATATATTAGTTTATCTGCCATGTTCTATGTTTAGTTCTGTTATATCTAATTTAATTACTAGTTTCCACATCCGGTTTGTTTGATGGCAGGTCCAATTTTTTCATATATATTCCTGGGCGTATTATCAAATTCCGCCACTTCAAATGGAAGATGTGTTTCATTTTTCTGAGTGCGGACAGGGTTGGTTCCCCAGCGTCAGTGTTCTGTAATTACATTTGTAGGTATTATATTTATATATATATATAAATATATATATATATATATATATGTATAAATGTATGCACTCTATGGGTGTCATGTTGTTTCTTGCCTGCTAACTTTATCAGTGTGGATTAGTTTTTAATCTTTTTCGGATTTAGCTTTGCTATGCATTATGTCGTTTTGCGAGCTTCAGTCTCTCGCTAGTCGCTGACTGTTTGTTATAAAAATGTCGAGCTATCCATCATCGTCTGGTGAATTTATTTGTGGTGACGATGATCTTTGTGAGGCGGATGTTCCGCGAGTGCGGGACGTGTCATGTGGCCCGCCCTTGCCACCTGGCCGATTTGAGCAGGCCTGTGCAAGGGTTTATCTACGTGGACCTTTATCGCTGCGGGTTACCTATGACTTTGAATTGGAGGAGCGTATTATAGAGGAGGTAGTTCCTCTCCTCTCTCAGTTTCCTCCACTGGGAGTGGGAGTTTTTAAACATTTTTCGGGCAGAGGAGGCTCGCCTCTTTGAAGAGATGCGGGGCCCAACAGGGAGTTGGTCGTGCGGCGCGTCTTCGCCTCTTGTGCCGAGGTGGACCCGGCATTGGAGGGCCCGTGGCCCGCTGCCTCCTGCCCACCTTCTGGAGGGATTGCGAGGACCTGGTCGTGGACATGGTCGCCCGCATGGGTAAGTAGATTTTTATTATTTCTAA
The DNA here is from genome assembly GCF_003227725.1 of Camponotus floridanus. Classification (NCBI taxonomy): domain Eukaryota; kingdom Metazoa; phylum Arthropoda; class Insecta; order Hymenoptera; family Formicidae; genus Camponotus; species Camponotus floridanus. The sequence continues at coordinate 9,872 of NW_020229235.1, forward strand.
TGTTCTACGAATAGTTTTAATTTGTTTGTATGTATCCGTTTGTTTTTCTCCCCTTTTTTATTGTATAGTTTACGTCGGAGTTCTTTTCTAAAATCGTATATGGTCCTGTCCATAGTGACTCTAGACTTTTTCGATCTTCCGGCGTCGTAACGTTTCATCGTATACTAACACTTTGTCTCCTACTTTGAATTGTGTTATCCTTTGTATTTTTATCATACCTGTTTTTTGGCTTTATATTTTTTCTTCTTTTATATGTTCTTTTGCGATTTGGTTTGTTGCGCGTAATCTTTCTTTTAATTTCTTGCGCGTAATCGTCATAATTATATGTTAGTTTCGGCGGTTTTGTTATGCGGTCGGCATCTCGGCTTGATGTCCGTACATTAGGTTCAAACGGTGTATATCCCGTGGCGGTATGTGGCGTCGTATTATACATGAAACATCGCGGAACGGTATCCATTCGTCCCAGTCTGTTTGGTCCTTATTTATGTAATGTCTTAGATTTCGGCTAGTGTTCGATGCGATCCGTTCTAACGCGCCGTTGCTTTCGGGTGATACGCGGTCGTTTGTATTTTATTTATTTTTAGTAATTTGCACGTGTTTTTTAAATATCTCGCTCATAAAATTAGTTCCTTGATCTGTTAAGATTTTTTCCGGTATTCCGTGTTCGAGTATTATTTTCGTAACGAATTCTTTACTAATAGTATTCGCTTCTTGGTTTGGAATCGGAATAGCTTTACTAAATTTTGTTAAATTATCCTGGAAAGTCAGTAAATATTTATTTCCATTATTGTAATTGGTTAACGGTCCGACTATATCTAACGCGCATTTTTCAAATGGTTTGTCGGCGTGTCAGTAATTATTAAAGGAACTTTATTTTTTCCTCGATAGTTTATTCTTTTGACAAGATTCACATTTCGCGATATATTGTTCCAACGTCTTTAGTTAATCCTTTCCAGTTATGTTGTAATCGGATTCTTTTAATTGTTCGTTCTACTCCTTGATACCCTCCTATAGGTGCATCATGATATTCTAATAATATCTGTTGCTTCTCTTCCTCTGTATATGTTTTCATATTATCAGCGTCTGTTTCTTCCTCTTCTTTTTCTATCTTCAAAATTTCTTTATCTTTTCCTCTTGACGTTTCTGGTATCGCGTTGCGACTTAGTGCGTCAGCGTTCGCGTTCGCTCGTCCGGCTTTATGGATGATTTCATATTCATATTCTTCTAATTTTAATCTCCATCGGATCAGTCTTGATCCGGGGTCGTTTACATTAAATAGCATATTAGTGGTTTATGATCGGGTAACAATTTTGAATTTTGTTCCATATACGTATGGCCTAAAATGTTTAACAGCCATACAATTGCTAATAATTCTTTTTCTGTAGTATTATAATTTTGCTCCGCCTTTGCCAGTATTCTGCTGGCGTAAGCAATCGGTCGGTCGTTGCCTACCTCTCCTTGTGATAACACTGCTCCGATCGCATAGTCGGATGCGTCGGTGGTCACAATAAATTCTTCTGTAAAATCAGGATATTTTAGGACTGGTGCAGTCATTAATTTTTCTTTCAATAATTCAAACGCTGTTTGCTGCTCTGTTGTCCATAAAAATTTTTCTGATTTTTTGGGTTAATTTTGTTAACGGTTTTGCAATTTTTGAAAAATCTTCAATGAATTTTCCTGTAATATCCAGCTAGTCCTATGAAGGATTGGATATCTTTCACTTTCTCGGCGTCGGAAATTTTTTATTGCCGTTAGTTTGACGAGTCTGGAGATATTCCGTTTCGGAAATAATATGACCCAGGTATATTACCTCCTTGCGTAAAAATTCGCCATTTATCTGGGCTGCAATTTTAAATGAGTTTTTTCGCAATTTTTTGCATTACCTCCTTTAATCGCTTGTTGTGCTCCTTTAGGCTTGATCCGTATATGACACTGTCATCAAGGTAGACTAAGCATCTAAGACCTTGCATTCCCATTAATACTGAATTCATCAGCCTTTGGAAAGTCGCTGGTGCATTCTTTAATCCAAACGGCATTCGATTAAATTCGTAGTGTCCGTAGGGAGTTGAAAAGGCAGTTTTATTTTTATCCTTTTCAGCCATTGGAATTTGATGATATCCTGACGCTAGATCTAGTGTGGTGAAATATTTTGCATTTCCCAGTTGATCTAGAATATCAGTAATATTAGGCAATGGGAATGAGTCGCTATAGTTAATTCATTTAATTCCGGAAGTCTATGACTACTCGAGTTTCGGTTTTCCTGATACATCTGTTTTCTTTGGCACAACTAATAATGGTGCGTTCCACTGACTCGTGCTTGTTCTGATAATTTCATCTTGCAGCATTTCTTGTACTTGCCGATTTACTTCCGCCTTATGTTTCTCAGGTAATCGGTATGGTTTCACGTTCACCGGCGCGGTGTCGGCACGCGTACTTATCTCATGCTCGACCGTCGCGGTGCATGTCAGTGGTTCTCCTTCCAAATGGAATATATCATCGTATTCTTCACAAATTTCTAAAAGTGTTCGTTCTTCTTCTTTATTTAGATGGTGTGTTCGCAATAAGTGTCAAATTCGCTGCTTGCGGGATATATTATTTTTTATTTTTCTTCCCGTTTCTATGAGGCTTATTTCCCTTGTATCTTCCTCCGTGTCTTCTAGTGTGACTATTGGAGTAGGTATTTCGACTTCTTTATCTGTTGTATTTATCATACTTACAGGACATGCAAAATTTTTGGGTTCCACCAGGCAGCTTCCAATATATACTCCTGGCGCTGTCTCGCTTGCTCGGATTATTCCAACATTATTCTGATTCACGGCTGCCTTGATAATTGTCTCGCTGCGTGGTTTCAGGATTATTTTCTTGCACGGATGTAATTTGAATATACTATCCTTTATTTTTATTTGATTTCGTCTATAATCGCAGATTGCTGTTTGTTTTTTAAGGAAATCTATTCTAAAATTCCATCATGTTCTATCGCTATGTCGTCCTTTATTATGTAAAAAGCATGGTTTAATTTTATGATCGTTAAATTTTAATTGTAGCGTACAATTTCCCTATGTATATATTTTATGTCCAGTTATTCAGTAAGTGCAGTTTTTTCTTCCGTAATTCAATGCGTCATCCTTTTAAATTTTTTAATTTGATCAGAGAAATAGTTGATCCGGAATCATACAGCATGTTGATTTTTCCGCCTTTTACTTCGCGAATTGGCAAGGTTAATTGCAATAATTCGTCTTCTGCGGTGCATGCATATTCTTGACATGCGTTACACGATACTCTAGAGCAGGTCGCGGTTGTTTCTTTCTCGCTTCCTCTTGCTCTTCTTCCTCACTATTGCTTAAAGAGTCAGTGCTCTTTTCCTCTGTCTATACGGGGTCTTTTGTTCACGCATGCTTCCTGTATGTTTTATTTTATTAACTGGCTTGGAGTTATGGTTATTTGTACCGTTTATTTTAGGATGTCCGTTCAAGTTCCAGCATTCCTCACGGGTATGTCCTGTCTTTTTACAATGTTTGCAAAATTTACTCATAGTATTTATTCGTGTAGACTTTTCCGGTTTTGGTAATGTGAATTTATTACTGCTTCGACAATCGCGTCCGTAGTGTCCAGATTTTCCGCATTTATAACATTGTATGTTAGTATCTCGAGTTGGTCGCGTTTTAACGTCGAATTTATTTTTATAGGAGAAGCCGGATGCTCGTGTTACAGACGGGCCGATAAGCTTCTCCTCCGCGCTCGCGCCGTTTATCGCTTCTTGGAGCGAAGTATACTTGCGATCGTACAAGAATTTTTAATTCATCGCGTAGTCCGATTTGAAAATTTATTAGCGCTTGTTTTTTAATGGTTTCTTGTATTGCTTGTTTAAATGAAGGAGGCCGTTCTTCTCCTTCCACCATGGACTCATATAGTTTCATGGCTAACGTATCGACACGTTGGCCGAATGCATGGGCGGTTTCGCTTGACTTTTGTTTTAAAGAATTAAATTCTATCTGTAAGTGTGTTGTACTTTGCTTCGCTTGATAGCAAGTTTCGAGTTGTGTTTTTAATTCTTCAAATGTCTGGATATCTCGCGTTTCGAAATCTTGCATGGCTTTACCTCTTAATTTAGTATACAAGATTGCTTGTATTAACGATTCTTCGTCCGCGGGATTAATATTTTGTACCGCGTACGTACAAGCGTTTAAAAATTCCTGTAATCTATGTCGCGTCGTCCCATCAAACTCGGGAATCATTGTTCGCGCTTCTTTTAATGATACATAGTGCGGGGCTGCGCTACGTCGGTTTCGTATATCGCGTTGAGTGCGTCCGTACGTTACGTCGAGTGGGACAGTGTTTGCATTTACTCGCGTTTCGTTTGCTTGTGCGGTTTGTATCTCTCGCATTTGTTCGCGCATGTACTGCATTTCGGTTTGCATTTCGCGGAAACTGTGTACGAGTTCGGCGAGTAATACGTTACTCGTTCCTTCGGCCGGCTGACCTGCGTCCTCATAGGCCGCGGCTGCGTTTAGTTCGGCCTGTTGCGCTCGCATGCGTTCGATTTCTCTATCGACGGCTTCGTTTTCCATATTTACTTGCGCACGTGGCTCGAATAAACTAATATCAACTGATAACGGTGAATAATTTCTTCGTACTGTAACGCGACTTGGTCCGTCTTGTACAGTGTTATCGTTATTACTCGGTTCGTGTTCCTCGGATGAATTAGAACTCGAATAGTGTTTTTCTAAATTTTTTCGCACGCTTCTACGAATATCGCGAGCAGCCTCTTCTGCTACTCGGATCGGAGTTACAATTCCGAATCTATTTGCCAATCGCTGGCACGCTCAGAAAACGCGGACTCTTAAATTTTACTTGTTTTGACGGTGCTGACATTTAAATAAAGTTCGACTTACAGTAGTAGCACGGTGATTCGCATGGTCGTAACTTATCAGGTCGCTTATCGTATCGCTCGACTGTTGATGCTGCTGGTGGGTCGTTGTCCCGTTGGTGCGCTATCCGTCGGTGATGCGTTGTCCGTCTGCGTTGCGTTGCCTTGGCCGTGGATCGACGTTGGTCCTTGAGCGCTGGTGTTTCCTTTCTGCTTTCAGCTGCTTGGCCGTGATTTCCTTATCACTGTCGTCCGTGTGCGTTGCTGGTTGAGACTATCTGCTTTAATGTAGCCGGTGCTCTCTCCAGTTTATTAATTTTGTATTTTCTTTTTGTTGCAGGCGTTAAGGATCCAGGATGGTCCTCGATCTCGGCTATCCCACCGCTGCCACCAATAATGTCGTGCCCGGCGGGGCACGGGGTGTGGGTAGCCGGGAGTATAAAATAGAACCGTATTATCCTTTAGCGTTTTTATTGTATTTTTAGTTTACAAATATATATTCGCTTAATATCTTCTATTCTTATCAGTTTCTTTCGAGCCTTCTCTTCGTTGTCCTTTCCTCGAATCGTTCGTAAATAGATTTAGAGCGTTTACAATTTCTTTGGGTGTCTTCGTTGCACAATTTTAACGGTTTAGCACTCGGCACTACTTTAGTGATTGATTTATTGCTTGTGACTGTCCGCCGCGGATTTGCGGTGGACGGCTTTTATTCCCTCTGTTTTGAAGGGTTTTTTGGAGGGGATCGCCTGGCAACATGACCATATATGGTCATGGGGTTTTCTGTGGCGTTCATAATCAAAATGCAAGCGAAGGAAGTTCAAAGTCGAATTCCTTCGTTAGCGTCTTTCGCGTTTCCGGTGAGCGACGGTAGTTCGCTGAGTTAGCGGTTCTTGGCGCGGCTCGCGAATGTTCTTTACGATATTCGCGAATGTTTTATATAATTACTAAAATAAGTTATAGTCTCGCTATAACATCATATAAATCGCGAATATGAATAAAAGACTAAAAAATATAGTAATTATTATTTTAATTTCTATCACTTTAATTTCTGATATCTGATACAAGCAAATGAGAGTCAGAATATTAAACTGATTGGAATAAATATGATAAATGGAAAATTATTCATGTACTGCCTATTTGAGGTATAAAGCAAGAATTAATTCTAAATATAATAAATTACATCTCAAGTTTTACAAGTTACATTTACTTTATCATTTACTTTGTTATTAATTTTATTAAATTGAATTAGTCCTTCGCTATATGAGATATAACTACGATATAACATATAACATATATGTTATTTTCTAAGAAANTTCTTGGTTTGGAATCGGAATAGTTTTACTAAATTTTGTTAAATTATCCTGGAAAGTTCAGTAAAATATTTATTTTTATATGCAATTATATGGGAATTATTGTAACGGTCCGACTATATCTAACGCGCATTTTTCAAAATGGTTTGTCGGGCGTGTCAGTAATTATTAAAGGAACTTTATTTTTTCTCATAGTTTATTCTTTTTGACAAGATTCACATTTTCGCGATATAATTGTTCAACGTCTTTAGTTAATCCTTTCCAGTTATGTTGTAATCGGATTCTTTTACATTGTTCGTTCTATTCCTTGATGCCCTCCTATAGGTGCATCATGATATTCTAATAATATCTGTTGCTCTCTTCCTCTGTATATGTTTTCATATTATCAAGCGTCTCGTTTCTTCCTCTTCTTTTTATCTTCAAAATTTCTTTTATCTTTTCTCTTGACGTTCCTGGTATCGCGTTTGCGACTTAGTGCGTCGGCGTTCGCGTTCGCTCGTCCGGCTTTATGGATGATTCATATTCATATTCTTCTAATTTTTAATCTCCATCGGATCAGTCTTGATCCGGGGTCGTTTACATTAAATAGCCATATTAGTGGTTTATGATCGGTAACAATTTTGAATTTTGTTCCATATACGTATGCCTAAAATGTTTAACAGCCCATACAATTGCTAAATATTCTTTTTCTGTAGTATTATAATTTTGCTCCGCCTTTGCCAGTTTCTGCTGGCGTAAGCAATCGGTCGGTCGTTGCCTACCTCTCCTTGTGATAACACTGCTCTCGATCGCATAGTCGGATGCGTCGGTGGTTACAATAAATTCTTCTGTAAAATCAGGATATTTTAGGACTGGTGCAGTCATTATTTTTCTTTCAATAATTCAAACGCTGTTTGCTGCTCTGTTGTCCATAAAAATTTTTCTGATTTTTTGGTTAGTTTTGTTAACGGTTTTGCAATTTTTGAAAAATCTTCAATGAATTCCTGTAATATCCAGCTAGTCCTATGAAGGATTGGGATATCTTTTCACTTTCTTCGGGCGTCGGAAATTCTTTTATTGCCGTTAGTTTTGACGGGTCTGGAGATATTCCGTTTTCGGAAATAATATGACCCAGGTATATTACCTCCTTGCGTAAAAATTCGCATTTATCTGGCTGCAATTTTAAATGGGTTTTCGCAATTTTTGCATTACCTCCTTTAATCGCTTGTTGTGCTCCTTTAGGCTTGATCCGTATATGACGATGTCATCAAGGTAGACTAAGCATCTAAGACCTTGCATTCCTATTAATACTGAATTCATCAGCCTTTGGAAAGTCGCTGGTGCATTCTTTAATCCCAAACGGCATTCGATTAAATTCGTAGTGTCCCGTAGGGAGTTGAAAAGGCAGTTTTATTTTTATCCTTTTCAGCCATTGGAATTTGATGATATCCTGACGCTAGATCTAGTGTGGTGAAATATTTTGCATTTCCCAGTTGATCTAGAATATCAGTAATATTAGGCAATGGAAATGAGTCGCCTATTGTTAATTCATTTAATTTCCGGAAGTCTATGACTACTCGGAGTTTCGGTTTTCCTGATGCATCTGTTTTCTTTGGCACAACTAATAATGGTGCGTTCCACTGACTCGTGCTTGTTCTGATAATTTCATCTTGCAGCATTTCTTGTACTTGCCGATTTACTTCCGCCTTATGTTTCTCAGGTAATCGGTATGGTTTCACGTTCACCGGCGCGGTGTCGGCACGCGTACTTATCTCATGCTCGACCGTCGCGGTGCATGTCAGTGGTTCTCCTTCCAAATGGAATATCATCGTATTCTTCACAAATTTCTAAAAGTGTTCGTTCTTCTTCTTTATTTAGATGGTGTGTTCGCAATAAGTGTCAAATTCGCTGCTTGCGGGATATATTATTTTTTATTTTTCTTCCCGTTTCTATGAGGCTTATTTCCCTTGTATCTTCCTCCGTGTCTTCTAGTGTGACTATTGGAGTAGGTATTTCGACTTCTTTATCTGTTGTATTTACCATACTTACAGGACATGCAAAATTTTTGGGTTCCACCAGGCAGCTTCCAATATATACTCCTGGCGCTGTCTCGCTTGCTCGGATTATTCCAACATTATTCTGATTCACGGCTGCCTTGATAATTGTCTCGCTGCGTGGTTTCAGGATTATTTTCTTGCACGGATGTAATTTGAATATACTATCCTTTATTGTTATTTGATTTCGTCTATAATCGCAGATTGCTGTTTGTTTCTTAAGGAAATCTATTCCTAAAATTCCATCATGTTCTATCGCTATGTCATCCTTTATTATGTAAAAAGCATGTTTAATTTTATGATCATTAATTTTAATTGTAGCGTACAATTTTCCTAATGTATATATTTTATGTCCGCTTATTCCAGTAAGTGCAGTTTTTTCTTCGTAAATCAATGCGTCATCTTTTAACCTTTTTAATTTGATCAGAGAAATAGTTGATCCGGAATCATACAGCATGTTGATTTTTCCGCCTTTTACTTCGCGAATTGGCAAGGTTAATTGCAATAGTTCGTCTTTCTGCGGTGCATGCGTATTCTTGACATGCGTTACACGATACTCTAGAGCAGGTCGCGGTTGTTTCTTTCTCGCTTCCTCTTGCTCTTCTTCCTCACTATTGCTTAAAGAGTCAGTGCTCTTTTCCCTCTGTCTATACGGGGTCTTTTGTTCACGCATGCTTCCTGTATGTTTTATTTTATTAACTGGCTTGGAGTTATGGTTATTTGTGCCGTTTATTTTAGGATGTCCGTTCAAGTTCCAGCATTCCTCACGGGTATGTCCTGTCTTTTTACAATGTTTGCAAAATTTACTCATAGTATTTATTCGTGTAGACTTTTCCGGTTTTGGTAATGTGAATTTGTTACTGCTTCGACAATCGCGTCCGTAGTGTCCAGATTTTCCGCATTTATAACATTGTATGTTAGTATCTCGAGTTGGTCGCGTTTTAACGTCGAATTTATTTTTATAGGAGAAGCCGGATGCTCGTGTTACAGACGGGCCGATAAGCTTCTCCTCCGCGCTCGCGCCGTTTATCGCTTCTTGGAGCGAAGTATACCGTTGCGATCGTACAAGAATTTTTAATTCATCGCGTAGTCCGATTTGAAAATTTATTAGCGCTTGTTTTTTAATGGTTTCTTGTATTGCTTGTTTGAATGAAGGAGGCCGTTCTTCTCCTTCCACCATGGACTCATATAGTTTCATGGCTAACATATCGACACGTTGGCCGAATGCATGGGCGGTTTCGCTTGACTTTTGTTTTAAAGAATTAAATTCTATCTGTAAGTGTGTTGTACTTTGCTTCGCTTGATAGCAAGTTTCAAGTTGTGTTTTTAATTCTTCAAATGTCTGGATATCTCGCGTTTCGAAATCTTGCATGGCTTTACCTCTTAATTTAGTATACAAGATTGCTTGTATTAACGATTCTTCGTCCGCGGGATTAATATTTTGTACCGCGTACGTACAAGCGTTTAAAAATTCCTGTAATTTATGTCGCGTCGTCCCATCAAACTCGGGAATCATTGTTCGCGCTTCTTTTAATGATATGTAGTGCGGGGCTGCGCTACGTCGGTTTCGTATATCGCGTTGAGTGCGTCCGTACGTTACGTCGAGTGGGACAGTGGTTGCATTTACTCGCGTTTCGCTTAAATTCAAGTGTGCGGTTTGCATATTTCGTATTTGTTCGCGCATGTACTGCATCTCGGTTTGTATTTCGCGGATACTGTGTACGAGTTCGGTGAGCAATGTGGTACTTGCCCCTTCGATCGGCTGACCTGCGTCTTCACAGGCCGCGGCTTCGTTTAATTCGGCCTGTTGCGCTCGCATGCGCTCGATTTCTCTATCGACGGCTTCGTTTTCCATATTTCTTTCTGGATTTATAATACTAAGGTCTACGGATAATGGCGAATAGTTCCTTCTAAACGTTACTCGATTAACGCGCGGTTCGTTTGGCTCAAAAGTATCGTTACGCGCTTCGGGTGACTCAGAACTCGGATAATAATTTTCGAGATTTTTCCGCACGCTATCCCGTATGTCGCGGACTGCTTCTTCCGCTACTCGTATCGATGGTACACGTCTTGACCTATGCTCTAATCGCGCTGGCTCGCTCAAAAATTGTGGATCTTGAAACCTAACGCGCTTTGTTGGTTCCGACATTTAATTATAAATGTAACTTACATCAATAGAACAAGGGCTCGCATGGTCGCTTATCGGGTCGCTTATCGGGTCGCTCGACTGCTGACGCTGCTGTGGGGTCGCTGTCCCACGGTGATGCGTTGTCCGTCGGCGTTGCGTTGCCTTGACCGTGGATCGACGTTGGTCCTTCAGCGCTGGTGTTTCCTTTCGGCTTCAGCTGCTTGGCCGTGATTTCTGTTATCACTGTCGTCCGTATGTGTCTCTTGTTGATGTGTTTGCGTCCATCTGCTATAATGTAGCAGTTGTTCCATTCAATTGATTAATTATTATATTTTCTTTCTGTTGCAGATTTTGAGGAACTCTTCAGGGGTCCCTAATCTCGGCTATCCCACCGCTGCCACCAAATTGTTGTGCCCGGCGCGGCACAGGGTGTGGGGTAGCCGGGAAAGTTCAACCAATTCCTTCCAATCGTTGTTTTGCAACAATTTTATTGTATCTTAAATAACTCTTCAGTACAATTACATTTGCTTATTTGATATTGATCAGTTTCTTTCGAGCCTTCTCTTCGTCGTCCTTTCCTGAATCGCTTCGTTCGTAGATTTAGAACGTGTACAATTTCTTTGGGTGTCTTCGTTGTACAATTTTAACGGCTTAGCACTCAGCACTACTTTAGTGATTGATTTATTACTTGTGACTGTCCGCCGCGGATTTGCGGTGGACGGCTTTTATTCCCTCTGTTTTGAAGGGTTTTTTGGAGGGGATCGCCTGGCAACATGACCATATATGGTCATGGGGGTTTTCTGTGGCGTTCATGATCAAAATGCAAGCGAAGGAAGTTCAAAGTCGAATTCCTTCGTTAGCGTCTTTCGCGTTTCCGGTGAGCGACGGTAGTTCGCTGAGTTAGCGGTTCTTGGCGCGGCTCGCGAATGTTCTTTATGATATTCGCGAATGTTTTATATAATTAATAAAATAAGTTATAGTCTCTCGGGCTATAACATATTGTACAAAATAAGTTTATTTATTAAATATTTAAGTATTTTTATTCTAATTACAGTTGAATATACGTATACATTATATCCTTACACAGGAAGGACTGTACGGAATATAATACTATTATCTTCTCTCTCTTAAAAATAAAAAATGCAAACAACTATTGTCAGCATATACTTATTATATATCGAGTGTTGGAGAAAAAATGGAGGAAAATTGAAGAGAAACACAAAGAATATAATTTAAAAAATAAAGTTCCATAAATGAATAGGTTATCTAAAAATATGAAATTATGTAAATTTTTCTATATAAACAATAGTTTCAGGTGAGATCTACTAGTTTATTGGTACTTTTTTTTTCAAGAAATATTCCCGAGTGTAAAAAAAAACATAATAGTAAAGTAATAAAAAATATATCGAATAACATAGTAACATAATAAAAAATATGTTGAAATGTCTTTTTCCAAACATTTATTTTTTATTTGACAGCTTTTTATTTATTTTCTTAAACTTAATTTTTTAATGTTTGTTTTCTTCCTCCGGTCCCATGGGTCTGCGTCACTGCATTCCCACCTCCCTCCCCGTATGGTAAAAAAAAATAGGTTAGGTTAGGTTGTGACCGGACGACGGAGAGATTTGACCTGTAAACAGGATCCTACCTTTCGATACAATCCTCACGGTCGCCAGTTCGTTTGTCCTTTAACGAACAAGGTTGCTGTAGGATACGGCAGGTGATCCTGGTCCGTTGTCCTGGTAGAGCGGTGCCTGGGTACGCCGGATTCTCGGGTTGAGCGCCACTGCGGGTCACGGCCACCGAAACTACGCACTCACTCTGTTTACGGCGGTGGGAAAAACCGAGCCACCTCACACCACTGCGCGCTCGCTGCGTATGGCCTTTGAGTATGGCCGCGGCGTAACACTACGCGGTGTCGGGTTTCGCGTCGGCGCTCGTGCTCGACGCGTGATCCGTCGGATTCCGTTACCTACGCGCTTCGCTCGCGAACTTTCGCTACGCGCGCTCTAATCACCTTTGCCTCTTCTGGTTGCAAGAAATCTCCAGGACCTTGCCGGGACAACCCCCGAAGCCGTCGACGACCACCGAAGGGAAGCTGGATGCCCTGCTACGAGAAATCGCGAAGAGACCTTTGTCGGCGGATCAGTCTTCTCGGATCTGGAACCTCTGGATGACTCGTCCGTCGCCTACTGGATCGCAGGAACGGGATCGAGGAATGACTCACACGCGAAATCGATTTTTGATAAAAATTATTTATTAAGATAAATAAAATATATAATTATCTTCGATTATCGCTCAAGCATGTGATATCCGGAAACAACGCGCGCACAATACGCGACACGACGTTCGACGGGGTTTTACGTCGCACACTTCGCGCAATACCACTTAATCGGCGATCGCGAGATCCGTACCAATTAACTCGGCGGTAATTACTCTAGAGACGCGACGGACTATGCTTTCCACTTTATCTCGGTTTTTCGCTAGCTCGATGCTTTTACACTCTCGAAGCTATCCCGGGGAAAGAGCCAGGAGCTCTCGCTGCGGCCGCTGATATAGCCTCCACACTCTCGCGCGGCGCTTCGCTCCACCGGGCGCTGGCTCCGCCCATCGCACCGCGCGCTGGAAATTCTAAGTCCCGCCGGTGCGAAAATTTCCGAATTTTGGAAATTCCTTTTGGATCTACGCGTTTCGCGTTGTCCGCTATCGAATGAGACGATAAAATTTTTTCGGAAATTTTCTCGAAAATTTTCGAATTTCGCGGCCAAACTTGGCGCGCCGACGTTTCGCGTCGAAATACGTCGGGAAAACAAATAAAAAATTTTTTCGAAAATTTTTTGGAAATTTTCCGAATTTCGAAGCTAACTTTTGCGCGCCGACATTTCACGCCGAGGCACGCCGGAAAATGAAATAAAATTTTTTCGAAAAATTTTGAAGAAATTTTTCGAATTTCCGAATCAACTTTCGCGCGCCGACATTTCACGTCGAGACACGCCGGAAAATGAAATAAAATTTTTTCGAAAAATTTTGAGGAAATTTTTCGAATTCGGAAAAAATCTTTTGCGCGCCGACATTTCACGCCGAGACACGCCGAAAAATGAAATAAAAATCTCGGGTGAAATTTAACACCCTCGGGCTACACTTAGTGCACCGTGCGCACTCGTGCTCAAAACGAACTATAATTCCGCCGGAAAACGGTGTCTTAACGCGTCTCTCGTTACGGCGAGTTACAATGTAAAAATAATAAGTATCCGCTCGCTGCGGGCCTAAATCTAAGTTACACGTATGTACATCACCCGATGTGCGCTCTATCTGCACTTTCGGGTGTAGATGGCCGGAATCGTCCGCGCGCGTCGCGCTTCGACGGGAAGCCTTCCCGCGCGTTCCCCGTTCGCTTTTTGGGGAAAACCGGAAGTGCACTTTTTCGGAGCACTTTTACACTTTTTTACAAAGTGACCGATCTCGACTCGCGGGGGCCCGAAACGGATTTCCCGCTTGGTCCGGGGTCGAAATTCCCACGGGATCTCGAAACCGGAAGTGAGAATTTTTTCCTCAGAAACTGCCTCGGGACGCGTCGAAACATATTCCGCGCTAAGTCCGAGTCGGCTACGATCTCGGGATCAAAAGTAAAAAATAAGAAAATATTTTCGCGAGAACCATCTCTGAATCCCCCGAAATGGATTTCCCGCCGGGTCCGGTGACGGTATTCCGTCGGCGAGAGAAAAAACAAAATAAAAATAATAACCGCGGAAAACATCCCCGTATATTGTGGAACGAATTTCCCGCCGGGTCCGAACGCGTCACTCGCTCGGGAAGTTAGAGAACTAAACGAAAAACGATCGCGCGTGAAACCGCTCTGCGCGACCCGTGACGGTTAAATAATGCGTAAACGAAAACATAATAACGACGCCTGTCTCGCGTCTAAGCTGCTCGTGGTTTTCCCGGAGCGGAGAATAACGAGAAATAATATAGTTATCGTCGGGAGCTCGGTCCGCGACTCGTTAGCTTACATCTACGTGTATAGATATATATATCGCACCGCTGTACGATCGCTGTAGCGCCGTACATTTAATAAATAAACTACAACTTAGAGTCTATACAAAATGCACACGCTTTTATTTACATAGTGTCTTTTTATCTTTTCCAGGTACTACTTCCATGATGAGCAGCCTGGTCGAGCGCCGTCGTCTTCGCGCGTCGCCCTCTTCAAGCGCAGCACCGGGACTCTGTTGCCCTCCCGATCAGTCTGGTAGGTGACCGCCTCCGTCACCAGCCTCGTCGGCGATCCTGAAACCGACGATCTTCTGGAATCGCCTTTCTCGGGGCCCGGGGAGCCCTCCGGTCTCAAGGTTAGGTTAGGTTAGGTTGTGACCGGACGGTTGGAAAGCAATACGAAAAGTCTATCCGATATATGAGGTTTAGATCCTACCTTATACGGTCGCCAGCCTATTCGACTCTTAATAGACAAGGAATATGTCCCTGAATCCAGAGATGCCCCTAGAATCCCTGGCTGAGAGACCCTGAGTTTCGGATCCGTCGGTTGGGAACCACTGGTCTGCCAACGGTAGTCCCTGCGACGTAAATCCTTTGTCGTGTGCGTGCGTCATACGATCCTTTGTCCGGACGCACGGCTGACGCAACACCTTATTCCGACGCAGTCGGCACGATGTAACCCGATATGGGTTCACCTTACTATCACGCACTCGAGCTACGCCACGGAATTTTCCCGTGTGCGACTCAGCTCTCGTCACGCACTTTCCACAGCTAATTTATTAGCTGATCACTGAATTAATCCCACGGATTTCCCGATTGACACTCGCGTTGTTGATCGCAATTCCGCGAACCGACGCTGAGACTCGTTTACCTTTATTCCCTTTTTTCGTTAAAATCTACGATGCTTCGCGTTAGCCGCTCGCTTACCGAGAAACGATTTTTTGCAACTGAAAACTACACACACCGCGATCTCGAGAATTTCCTAAGGATAGAGCCTTTGTTTGGACAAGGAAAACACTGGGAAATCACCTCGAATTCTTACGAGAATGATTAAACACTTTACGATAATATTTAAAATAAATATAATTCATTTTAAAATTATTAAAGGTTTTAATAAAATATAAATGTTAATTTTACCTCGAGATACGCTCGAACACGTTATCTCGGCGGCTGGTTTAACGTCAGATACTGGGATACGACGGAACACTAATATAAACGCACGATGATTACTGTACGCGTTGATTACGCGTTTACAATAACTCAATACGCACGATAACTAATTATCGGTTGTATAAATTCGCGACGAATAAATGCTTCAGACTCTCGCTCTCAAGCTAGTGCTCCTCACGTTCAGTCTTCAGCAAGTGCTCTCGAGCCTTGCGCGCTCTCGCTCTTATACTATCCCCACCACGCTGGGGAGCTCCGCCCATCGGCGCTGCCTATGGCCGAGTGCGCTACGCTATACCGAGCGTACTTTTACAAAAAATAAATTAATAATACAAATAAAATAATATAACGCACGCATGTTACGCGTATATCTGCGTTTAAAATTAATAATTAATTAAAAGTAAATTAATACTTGCATTTAAGACTTACATATTCCGTCTCGAAGTGCAAAATGCTAAAATAAAATCTAATTAACGCTTTTCGCGTAAATAAATACCAGGGATTTCTTCGTCCTAAATAACAAACTAAATTAAATAAAATTAATAATTAAAATTGCACCTTATTAATGCACACTTGCACTTAAGGTGCCGCGAAATCAAAATAAAACTTATATATAACGCAAGATAGCTAGGAATTTGTTTCCTAGCTTAAGGAAATTAAATTAAATAAATTGATCAAGTGTACTCATATAAGTACACTAAGTGCACGCTAAGTCTAACTGACCAAGAGTAGTCTAAACTTCGCTCGACGCGCGCGAAACTTCGTGGGTAGGCATTTGGAGGCTTCCCCACTCGGAACAGACGATTTTCGCCAAATGCACCTTTTCCGTGCACCTGTTGCACTTTCTGCACTTTTCGTCTAATTTTGCTCCGAACTTCGCGAAACGCGAGATCTCGACGAGATACGTGTTGTAGAAGCCCGTCGGACCAAAATTAAATTTTCGATAGAAAATTTTTTAATCGCGAAGAAAATTTCGCGAAAAGTTAATATCTCGACGAGATACACACTTTAGATGCCCCCCGAGACAAAATAAAATTTTCGATAAAAAATTTTTAATTCGTGAAGAGAATTTCGCGAAAAGTGTATATCTCGGCAAGATACACCCTATATATGCCTCCCGAGACAAAATAAAATTTTCGATAAAAAATTTTTATTCGCGAAGAGAATTTCGCGAAAACTGTATATCTTGGCAAGATACACCCTATAGATGCCTCCCGAGACAAAATAAAATTTTTGATAAAAAATTTTAATTCGCGAAGAGAATTTCACGAAAAGCGTATATCTCGGCAAGATACACCCTATAGATGCCTCCCGAGACAAAATAAAATTTTCGATAAAAAATTTTAATTCGCGAAGAGAATTTCGCGAAAAGTATATATCTCGGCAAGATACATCCTATAGATGCCTCCCAAGACAAAATAAATAATTCGATAAAAAATAATACTTAATTCAGTACACTTCTCCAGGTGCCTCTCGCACACCTCGTGCACTTTCTGAGTGATTGTTAAAATCACATTTCGCCTTTATAATTAGCCGTTGCTCACGCATCTAAAACTAATCTTGGCGCAACATAAAAATAAAATAGTCGTCCGGTAATTGCACTTGACGAGTGCACTATCTACACCTTGTGCAATTAGCGCATAAAATAAAATAAGGAATTAAATAAATTACTCGGAGCATATCGGCGACGCATCCCGAGCTAACAAAAAGAAAATCATAATGGAATATTATTCCATCGCGAGTCATTCGCACTCGGCAGATGCACTTACTGCACTTTGCGCTTAACATGACTCTATATCGACACGAATGTCTGAATTTGTCTCCCGCGTGTTCACGGCGCTAACGGAAGAACTAAAATAAAAAATAATAAATCATATATAAACGAATCACTCTAACTGACTTCGCTTATTCGCGGTACTTAAACCTACGCTCATTTTAATGACTAAATTATAATAAACTAACCTAGTCGTATTTGTATACACTAGTCTTAATTCTACGTGTATATACAGTCTTTTTTTTTTTTTTTTTTTTTTTTTTTTTTTTTTTTTTTTAGTCTATCGCACATCCATTCGATGACCTTAATCCCTCCATGAGGGACCTGGCTGAGGCGAAAGGATCTTCCTGGCAGCACGCCGAAGACGGTACACCGGCGTTTTCTTGCCATCTGTGCTGACATGGTGTGTCACGGCCTCCGTGACCATCCTCACCGGCGATCCTCTCGGTGTCGGCGATGGCACATCCTTGACGGCGATGGTCGGCGAACCTGTCGATCGCAAGGTTAGGTTAGGTTAGGTTAGGTTAGGTTAGGTTAGGTTAGGTTAGGTTAGGTTAGGTTGGAGGTTGTTCGGGGCTCTGGACGGAGCATGACGTGGTACGTGTCGGAGAAATTTTAAAGTGAATTTCTTCGATAATTCGCGACGCGGAGAGTCTTTTTTAGGCTATGCCCTAAAAGAGGGAAGTGCTGTGAAGTGCATAATATACGGGTTTTGCGGAGGGACGCTGACTGCACGAGAAATAAGGGTTTAATCGCGGCTTCGCCTTGCCACCTCATATTGATGACGTGGCACTCCATACTCTTCAACACTGATATGTGCGAAGAATAGGTAGTGAACCTGTCGTTGGCTTGCAAGAAGTGATTCGACCGTGCTAATAGAGACATACAATTAATGCCTATTATCGGTAATTAATCCAAAATCGTTAAAGAAGTGTTTAGTGACATTGCCTATGTCTTTGCCACGTGGCACTTGAGGTTATGTTGACGCCTAGGGATATTGTATTGTGGCGCCATCACGCCACGTGGCACTCTGAACACTTGTGAGATTTTGAGATTCTGAGGATAAACTGACTTATTGAAGTGTCGTGGTGTGGAAACTAACAAGAAGTGATTTGATTGTGTTAATAGAGACATATAAATAATGCCTATTATCGGTAGTTGATTAAATATCGTTAAAGAAGTGTCTAGTGACATTGCCTTTGTCTCTTGCCATGTGGCATTTGAGGTTAGGTTGGCGCATAGTAATTTTGGCTTGTGGCGCCATCACGCCACGTGGCACTTTAGACTCATGTGAGATTTTGAAATTTTGATGGTAAACTGTCTTATTGAAGTGTTGTGGTGTGGAAATTAATAAAAAGTGATTCGACTGTGCTAATAGAGACATACAATTAATGCCTATTATCTGTAATTAATCAAAAATCGTTAAAGAAGTGTTTAGTGACATTGCCTATGTCTTTGCCGCGTGGCCCTTGAGGTTAGGTTGGCGACTAGGGATATCGTCTTGTGGCGCCACCACGCCACGTGGCACTCTAAACACTTGAGATTTTGAGATTTTGATGATAAACTGACTTATTGAAGTGTCGTGGTGTGAAAATTAACAAGAAGTGATTCGATTGCGTTAATAGAGACATCTAAAATGCCTATTATCGGTAATTGACTAAATATCGTTAAAAAAGTGTCTAGTGACATTGCCTCTGGCTCTGCCGCGTGACATTTGAGGTTAGGTTGACGCCTAGTAATTTTGTCTTGTGACGCCACCACGCCACGTGGCACTCTAAACTCTTGTGAGATTTTGAGATTTTGATGATATACTAACTTATTGAGTGTCGTGGTGTGGAAATTAACAAGAAGTGACTCGATTATATTAATAGAGACATATAAATAATGCCTATTATCGGTAATTGATTAAATATCGTTAAAGAAGTGTCTAGTGACATTGCCTTTGTCTATGCCGCGTGGCATTTGAGGTTAGGTTGACGCTTAGGGAGATTGTCTTGTGGCGCCACCACGTCAAGTGGCACTCAAGACATTTGCGAGAGTTTAATGAAAAACTGACTTATTGAAGTGTCGTGGTGTTGAACCAGAATAGCTAATTAAACTGAGGTTAATAAACAGTTAGTTATTGGCTATATTCTTGCTATATCCATAAAGAAGTGTTTGGTGACGCTGGCCGTGCCTGCCACGTGGCACTTGGCACTTGATGTACGACTCGTATTATCGAGGTATCGATATATCGTTTTAGAAAAGTACCAAACCATAGTAATTTCTTATAATCCTTGGTTTTAAACAATTAGAAAACGGAGAGTGTAAATTAGAGGGCAAACTATTGGTGAACTATTTAGATTTTTAGGGGTAGCGAAACTCTTAAAAACAATAAACCTATAACTAGTTCGTTGCCTGAATGAGGGTGTACATAACCTCACTTTAGATAGAAAGTGACAGTGCTTGGAAGATCCTCCTGAAGAATCTACAGTTAGTGCCCAGTGACATTTCGTGTGGCTTTACCAAGTGGCATCTGGTGCGCGATTCGTATCATCAAGATTTTTGAGAGATGATAGTTATTTCCCTGCCTGAATGAAGGTATACATAACCTCACTTCAGACGGAAAAGTGATAGTGTTTCGATAAGTCCCTTGGCGGACTTATAATTTGTGCCTAGTGTTTAGTGACATTGCCTGTGACTCTGCCGCATGGCACCCGTTAGGTTAGGTCAGGTTAGGTTAAAGTTTGGTCAGGTTAGGCCAGGTTAGGTTAGGCTTGCTCGTTCTGAAAATTCTGGGAGTTTCTTCTCTCAATATATCTGAGTTACCTCTGGTTCGAACCTGGGGAATTTCCCCTAGTGTACCTATAGCGCGTGCAATAAATCTACAGTATAGTTCTGAATGTAGGATCCATACACAAGACCTCGCGAAAACCAAAAGTTTTCCCTAGGGCGGGATCTATAGTGTGTGACGCGGAACATAATATACTCAAGATACGATCGACACATAAGATATTAGGACTATTCTATGAACTGACCAAAGCTGCATACCGGAAGTGCGAATTTTGATGGCTGCGCAGTAGAGATGGGTGACCCTACGTGGATGCGCACCGAGGGGATGTGGAACAGGGGGCATTACCCCCTCGGAGGGCACGACCGGAAGTGAGGTCTGCGCCGGATGCGCGGCGGACCTGGGACACCTATATTGCGGATACCTGAGAGGACATTACTCCTCGTGGTGCTGAAGGTGACGTCATTGGAACTTTGACTGGTCTAGGTTGAATGGAAGCCAGAGGGTGATACGGTAAGTGTTCTGAGCTATTAGAACACCCTTTATAGACACTAGAACAACGTTCGGGTTTTCTAACTAGGGTTTGGGGCTTTTCTGGAGAAACTAACTAGACCCTGGGGAATTTTTTAACAACTGAAGTTTCTAGTTTTGCATACTCAATACTTGGATTAGTAGAGGTGTACGGGCTCTTGGGGAGGGCTCGATGGTCTGGTAACAATCCCAGGCTGACCCGATGCCTTACCCCACCGGGAGCCTGTTAAGATATTACTTAGTGTGGAAATGTACAGCGCGGGATGCGGCTATGGTGACCCCCATATGATTGATGCATATGGTGGGCCGACCGACTGGATTAAATTGTGCCCCGTTTCTCTCGCTGTAGTTTAAATCTAGAGATAATCCTAGTGGGCGAGTACATAAGAAAGAAAATGTCTAGAAGTTTGGATATTCAGGAATATATGCATGCAATGGCCAGCAACCAAAACTCACCAGAAGAAATTTTTGGCTGGGCGGTACATAATCTCTACAAAATTGAAAATGAATTCCTGAGGAAAGGAAATTGCGAGTTAAGAAACAAAACACGCGCAACGATCGCACAGTTAAAACTATTATACGACTACGGACAACAAATGGGTTGGGCCAGATTATATTTAATTTATAGACTTAAGGTATTTGAAGCACGAGAGCATGATACGAATGCAGAGCTTAGTGTACTAAGAGGAATTACGCCAAATTATGAAGATGAGGAAAAAATTGACAAAGCGGAAGAATGTAACTCGCAGAGAAATCCCCAAGCTTGCGAGGATGACATGGAGCTGGAAATCATTATGGATACCAGAATGATTAAGGAGATCGATCTCTCGGAAGCTGCCCTGCGAGATATTAGCAGAAGACTCGAGGAAAAAAAGAACACCTTGTCTGACATTGAACAACGAATGAATGACGTGTCTACTCTATTAACATCACCTGGAGAATACTTGATACCGTCCCAGCAAGGAAAAGAACCAATGGAAATTCTTGGTTCTATTGGGTCTGAGTGGACCCAGGGTCTAGTAACACCCAACCACCCTAGAGATGGGGACACTCGAATTTTGTCCCCAAACAATGACAATATGGCTATGGACGATGACTCAGTAATAAACTTACGGCCACAGAGATCTCGGAGCCTCAGTGGCAGGCGTACCAGCCCTACGGTCCCTGGGGCGGGTATGTCTTCATCATACGTAGGGCCTGCTCTCTCCCTTCCGACGGGGGAGGAGCGTAAATTGGCTACCGTCGACGACAGAACAGAGGATAATGTCCTTAACATACTATCCACGGATTCCACTAGAACAGTGCAGGAGGACTTTGAAGCCGGTAGGCAATCTCTTCGAGAGGAAGAACTAAAAACTCCTAGTAGTAAGCGAAAGGCACGAAACTCCCCTGGTGCACCTTCGCCCGGTGACAAAGAGATAGGACAAATCTCACCAGTAATAGGGGAATCTAGGGAAATTACAATTAGGAAGCGGAAGACAAGGACAAAAAAGATTTGTCGAAGTACAGGTTATGCAACGAATTCGTTACTGGACTCATCCTTCACCGAGTCAATGGACGAAAGTAGGGGTAACAAGGGAGGAACACCCGAAGAGAAAGATGATAATATGGAAAGTACACCTAAACCGAGAAGAACAACCAGATTATCTAGGAAAACAGAAGATAGAGAAAAAATACAGGTCATCTCCAGTGACGAGGAAGACAGCCTGACAATTATATCACCTGCTAGCTCAATTAAAGAGACTCGAAACAAGAAAAATAGAAATAAAAATAAAACTAGAAGCATAACAATAAGAAAGGATAGTCTAGGGGAGGAGGGTTCCCTAGATTTAACTAGCGAGGACAGGATTAATGAAACAGAAAATATAGATAAACCACATGAAAGGGGGAAAGGACTAACCTATAAACTGCCTAACAAAATTTCTCAAAATAACAGGCAAAATAAGGTAGATTATGGACTCTGGACAACACACGAAGTAAAAGCTTTCGCAGTAAAACTAATAGAAGATATCGACACAGCTAGGATGAAATGTAGTAAGCTCCAAGGTGTAATAGATGGAGTTTTAAAGGACAGAATCACGGGCTTAAAGGATGTCGTAGAATGCCTGGTAGATAAAATCGAAGCACAAGGGGACATTAAACTACTACAGAAAGAAAGAATAGAAGCTGGCACAGAAAATAAACGACTTAAAAAGGACATTAATAAACTCGAACAGATTATTAACCAGAAGGATAAGGAGACAGAAGGAATAAAATTAATGTATGAAGAAATGGAAGAAAAATACATCCAGATGGAAAGTAACAGAAAGAAGGAAAGGAAATCACTAGATGGGAATCCCGTAGCTAGTAAAGAAGATACAAAGGTCAGGGACTTACTACAAGACACCTACGCGTTAGTAAAAGAAGACGAACCAGTTTTCAGACCTCCAATAAAAGGCGTCAGAAAACAACTGATAACCGGTAAAAAATTCAAACATCCAGAAACATTACCATTAACACTTCATGGGGGAATGGGAGTAGTAAGAGATACCCCTGAGATTGATTACACAGTTCCCATGGTGGCTGGGGATATGGATATAATAACCTCAACCAGAGAATATGCGAACGAGCAGAGAAGTGAACTGGGAACTCCAAACTCTGACAATGAAAAAGTTAATGAAATCAGTAAACAAATTAGAATGCTGAATGAAGAACGAAAATTCTTAACGCGAAAAAGAAAAGATAGAAATGAAGAAAACAAGAAGAAGCCTAGAATCATAGGGAATGTTCAACTCGTCCCACCTAGGCACACTTACAAACAAGGAATTACTAGGGACAACTCAAATAACCAGGAATTATCGGAGGACCACGACCCTTACATTGAAGAACAAACTAGGGACTATCTAAACACTCGGGAAACAGCTAGAAATAGACGTCCGAGTGACAAAGCAATTAGAAGGAACTCTAATAGAGGGGCAGACCCCAGGACCGGTATAAGGATAAGGAAACCACCAAAAAATGCGGTAGTAGCTATTCGAACACGTGACGAGACAATTAGCTATGCGGCCATACTCAGAAAAGCTAGACAGGAGGTATCGTTAGGGGAACTCGGAATCGAGACAACTAGGATCAAAAAGGGAATCAATGGCAATCTACTAATCGAAATCCCTGGCACCGAGGGAAAGGAAAAGGCCAAAATGCTCGCGGAAAAACTTCGGGAAAAATTAGGCGATGAGGAAGTTACTATCACCAGACCCACAGCTATGGGGGAAATTAGGATTACTGGAATAGACGAGTCAGTCACAGTCGAGGAAGTGAGGCACTTAATTACCGAAGCAGGAGGTTGTAATTATGACGAAGTAAGGATTAGCCCAATCAGACGAATGTATAATGGCATGGGCTCGGTCTGGATTCGATGCCCACTGATCTCTGCAAACACATTGGCCCAAACAGGGAAAATTAAGATTGGATGGACGGTAGCAAGAATTGAGCTCCTTGCCAAAAGACCTTTACAATGCTTCAAATGCTGGGAATTTGGGCATGCTAGGTTCTCATGCCGATCCCCGATTGACCGTAGCGGACATTGTTATAACTGCGGAATACCCGGACACACGGCTAAAATGTGTGAGAGAGAGGAACCAAGGTGCGTGATTTGCGCAGATAAAAACCACCAGGCGAATCATAGAATCGGATCTCGCTTTTGTAAAATGATAGCCCATACAGGACCAAGAAAACCACCATGGAAAACTGGAATATACGAAAGAAGAGAGGAAAAACCCCGAACTATAGGGAATTTTGCGACTCAAGAAGAAAACATGGAATACGAATACGATGAAACAAGAAAAGCAAGACACCAGAGAGAACAGGAAAGCGCAACAGGAACACATTGATCATCTCCTGACGCAACGTGTCTCATTCACTTTCACCTTTTATCACACACATAACTCGCACACACACACATTTCCATTCATTTCATTTTTCATTACTTTTGGACACGGGAAGGAACCATGAAAGTCCCCATGGCTATTTAGGAAGCTAACAAGCTAACAATAACATGACAATAAGAATATATATCTTCAAACAAGATGGAAAGCGGATGAAGAGTAGTCAACACTAACTGGGTCGACATCGGGGAAGAATGCAAAGCTGTCCCCCCGATGCCGGCAGTCAGAATGATGAGTACACCGTCAATTCTAGGGAGAGTTTTAGTCGGTAAACGGCAGATACTAGCCGGAGTCCGACAGTACCCTGGGAAATCCGCGCCCAGGGTCTGCGTAAGGCATTTCTCTTCCTTCCGAGCCGTACGGTAAAAAAAAAAAAAAAAAAAAAGGTTAGGTTAGGTTGAGGTTGTTCGGGGCTCTGGACGGAGCATGACGTGGTACGTGTCGGAGAAATTTTAAAGTGAATTTCTTCGATAATTCGCGACGCGGAGAGTCTTTTTTAGGCTATGCCCTAAAAGAGGGAAGTGCTGTGAAGTGCATAATATACGGGTTTTGCGGAGGGACGCTGACTGCACGAGAAATAAGGGTTTAATCGCGGCTTCGCCTTGCCACCTCATATTGATGACGTGGCACTCCATACTCTTCAACACTGATATGTGCGAAGAATAGGTAGTGAACCTGTCGTTGGCTTGCAAGAAGTGATTCGACCGTGCTAATAGAGACATACAATTAATGCCTATTATCGGTAATTAATCCAAAATCGTTAAAGAAGTGTTTAGTGACATTGCCTATGTCTTTGCCACGTGGCACTTGAGGTTATGTTGACGCCTAGGGATATTGTATTGTGGCGCCATCACGCCACGTGGCACTCTGAACACTTGTGAGATTTTGAGATTCTGAGGATAAACTGACTTATTGAAGTGTCGTGGTGTGGAAACTAACAAGAAGTGATTTGATTGTGTTAATAGAGACATATAAATAATGCCTATTATCGGTAGTTGATTAAATATCGTTAAAGAAGTGTCTAGTGACATTGCCTTTGTCTCTTGCCATGTGGCATTTGAGGTTAGGTTGGCGCATAGTAATTTTGGCTTGTGGCGCCATCACGCCACGTGGCACTTTAGACTCATGTGAGATTTTGAAATTTTGATGGTAAACTGTCTTATTGAAGTGTTGTGGTGTGGAAATTAATAAAAAGTGATTCGACTGTGCTAATAGAGACATACAATTAATGCCTATTATCTGTAATTAATCAAAAATCGTTAAAGAAGTGTTTAGTGACATTGCCTATGTCTTTGCCGCGTGGCCCTTGAGGTTAGGTTGGCGACTAGGGATATCGTCTTGTGGCGCCACCACGCCACGTGGCACTCTAAACACTTGAGATTTTGAGATTTTGATGATAAACTGACTTATTGAAGTGTCGTGGTGTGAAAATTAACAAGAAGTGATTCGATTGCGTTAATAGAGACATCTAAAATGCCTATTATCGGTAATTGACTAAATATCGTTAAAGAAGTGTCTAGTGACATTGCCTCTGGCTCTGCCGCGTGACATTTGAGGTTAGGTTGACGCCTAGTAATTTTGTCTTGTGACGCCACCACGCCACGTGGCACTCTAAACTCTTGTGAGATTTTGAGATTTTGATGATATACTAACTTATTGAGTGTCGTGGTGTGGAAATTAACAAGAAGTGACTCGATTATATTAATAGAGACATATAAATAATGCCTATTATCGGTAATTGATTAAATATCGTTAAAGAAGTGTCTAGTGACATTGCCTTTGTCTATGCCGCGTGGCATTTGAGGTTAGGTTGACGCTTAGGGAGATTGTCTTGTGGCGCCACCACGTCAAGTGGCACTCAAGACATTTGCGAGAGTTTAATGAAAAACTGACTTATTGAAGTGTCGTGGTGTTGAACCAGAATAGCTAATTAAACTGAGGTTAATAAACAGTTAGTTATTGGCTATATTCTTGCTATATCCATAAAGAAGTGTTTGGTGACGCTGGCCGTGCCTGCCACGTGGCACTTGGCACTTGATGTACGACTCGTATTATCGAGGTATCGATATATCGTTTTAGAAAAGTACCAAACCATAGTAATTTCTTATAATCCTTGGTTTTAAACAATTAGAAAACGGAGAGTGTAAATTAGAGGGCAAACTATTGGTGAACTATTTAGATTTTTAGGGGTAGCGAAACTCTTAAAAACAATAAACCTATAACTAGTTCGTTGCCTGAATGAGGGTGTACATAACCTCACTTTAGATAGAAAGTGACAGTGCTTGGAAGATCCTCCTGAAGAATCTACAGTTAGTGCCCAGTGACATTTCGTGTGGCTTTACCAAGTGGCATCTGGTGCGCGATTCGTATCATCAAGATTTTTGAGAGATGATAGTTATTTCCCTGCCTGAATGAAGGTATATATAACCTCACTTCAGACGGAAAAGTGATAGTGTTTCGATAAGTCCCTTGGCGGACTTATAATTTGTGCCTAGTGTTTAGTGACATTGCCTGTGACTCTGCCGCATGGCACCCGTTAGGTTAGGTCAGGTTAGGTTAAAGTTTGGTCAGGTTAGGCCAGGTTAGGTTAGGCTTGCTCGTTCTGAAAATTCTGGGAGTTTCTTCTCTCAATATATCTGAGTTACCTCTGGTTCGAACCTGGGGAATTTCCCCTAGTGTACCTATAGCGCGTGCAATAAATCTACAGTATAGTTCTGAATGTAGGATCCATACACAAGACCTCGCGAAAACCAAAAGTTTTCCCTAGGGCGGGATCTATAGTGTGTGACGCGGAACATAATATACTCAAGATACGATCGACACATAAGATATTAGGACTATTCTATGAACTGACCAAAGCTGCATACCGGAAGTGCGAATTTTGATGGCTGCGCAGTAGAGATGGGTGACCCTACGTGGATGCGCACCGAGGGGATGTGGAACAGGGGGCATTACCCCCTCGGAGGGCACGACCGGAAGTGAGGTCTGCGCCGGATGCGCGGCGGACCTGGGACACCTATATTGCGGATACCTGAGAGGACATTACTCCTCGTGGTGCTGAAGGTGACGTCATTGGAACTTTGACTGGTCTAGGTTGAATGGAAGCCAGAGGGTGATACGGTAAGTGTTCTGAGCTATTAGAACACCCTTTATAGACACTAGAACAACGTTCGGGTTTTCTAACTAGGGTTTGGGGCTTTTCTGGAGAAACTAACTAGACCCTGGGGAATTTTTTAACAACTGAAGTTTCTAGTTTTGCATACTCAATACTTGGATTAGTAGAGGTGTACGGGCTCTTGGGGAGGGCTCGATGGTCTGGTAACAATCCCAGGCTGACCCGATGCCTTACCCCACCGGGAGCCTGTTAAGATATTACTTAGTGTGGAAATGTACAGCGCGGGATGCGGCTATGGTGACCCCCATATGATTGATGCATATGGTGGGCCGACCGACTGGATTAAATTGTGCCCCGTTTCTCTCGCTGTAGTTTAAATCTAGAGATAATCCTAGTGGGCGAGTACATAAGAAAGAAAATGTCTAGAAGTTTGGATATTCAGGAATATATGCATGCAATGGCCAGCAACCAAAACTCACCAGAAGAAATTTTTGGCTGGGCGGTACATAATCTCTACAAAATTGAAAATGAATTCCTGAGGAAAGGAAATTGCGAGTTAAGAAACAAAACACGCGCAACGATCGCACAGTTAAAACTATTATACGACTACGGACAACAAATGGGTTGGGCCAGATTATATTTAATTTATAGACTTAAGGTATTTGAAGCACGAGAGCATGATACGAATGCAGAGCTTAGTGTACTAAGAGGAATTACGCCAAATTATGAAGATGAGGGAAAAATTGACAAAGCGGAAGAATGTAACTCGCAGAGAAATCCCCAAGCTTGCGAGGATGACATGGAGCTGGAAATCATTATGGATACCAGAATGATTAAGGAGATCGATCTCTCGGAAGCTGCCCTGCGAGATATTAGCAGAAGACTCGAGGAAAAAAAGAACACCTTGTCTGACATTGAACAACGAATGAATGACGTGTCTACTCTATTAACATCACCTGGAGAATACTTGATACCGTCCCAGCAAGGAAAAGAACCAATGGAAATTCTTGGTTCTATTGGGTCTGAGTGGACCCAGGGTCTAGTAACACCCAACCACCCTAGAGATGGGGACACTCGAATTTTGTCCCCAAACAATGACAATATGGCTATGGACGATGACTCAGTAATAAACTTACGGCCACAGAGATCTCGGAGCCTCAGTGGCAGGCGTACCAGCCCTACGGTCCCTGGGGCGGGTATGTCTTCATCATACGTAGGGCCTGCTCTCTCCCTTCCGACGGGGGAGGAGCGTAAATTGGCTACCGTCGACGACAGAACAGAGGATAATGTCCTTAACATACTATCCACGGATTCCACTAGAACAGTGCAGGAGGACTTTGAAGCCGGTAGGCAATCTCTTCGAGAGGAAGAACTAAAAACTCCTAGTAGTAAGCGAAAGGCACGAAACTCCCCTGGTGCACCTTCGCCCGGTGACAAAGAGATAGGACAAATCTCACCAGTAATAGGGGAATCTAGGGAAATTACAATTAGGAAGCGGAAGACAAGGACAAAAAAGATTTGTCGAAGTACAGGTTATGCAACGAATTCGTTACTGGACTCATCCTTCACCGAGTCAATGGACGAAAGTAGGGGTAACAAGGGAGGAACACCCGAAGAGAAAGATGATAATATGGAAAGTACACCTAAACCGAGAAGAACAACCAGATTATCTAGGAAAACAGAAGATAGAGAAAAAATACAGGTCATCTCCAGTGACGAGGAAGACAGCCTGACAATTATATCACCTGCTAGCTCAATTAAAGAGACTCGAAACAAGAAAAATAGAAATAAAAATAAAACTAGAAGTATAACAATAAGAAAGGATAGTCTAGGGGAGGAGGGTTCCCTAGATTTAACTAGCGAGGACAGGATTAATGAAACAGAAAATATAGATAAACCACATGAAAGGGGGAAAGGACTAACCTATAAACTGCCTAACAAAATTTCTCAAAATAACAGGCAAAATAAGGTAGATTATGGACTCTGGACAACACACGAAGTAAAAGCTTTCGCAGTAAAACTAATAGAAGATATCGACACAGCTAGGATGAAATGTAGTAAGCTCCAAGGTGTAATAGATGGAGTTTTAAAGGACAGAATCACGGGCTTAAAGGATGTCGTAGAATGCCTGGTAGATAAAATCGAAGCACAAGGGGACATTAAACTACTACAGAAAGAAAGAATAGAAGCTGGCACAGAAAATAAACGACTTAAAAAGGACATTAATAAACTCGAACAGATTATTAACCAGAAGGATAAGGAGACAGAAGGAATAAAATTAATGTATGAAGAAATGGAAGAAAAATACATCCAGATGGAAAGTAACAGAAAGAAGGAAAGGAAATCACTAGATGGGAATCCCGTAGCTAGTAAAGAAGATACAAAGGTCAGGGACTTACTACAAGACACCTACGCGTTAGTAAAAGAAGACGAACCAGTTTTCAGACCTCCAATAAAAGGCGTCAGAAAACAACTGATAACCGGTAAAAAATTCAAACATCCAGAAACATTACCATTAACACTTCATGGGGGAATGGGAGTAGTAAGAGATACCCCTGAGATTGATTACACAGTTCCCATGGTGGCTGGGGATATGGATATAATAACCTCAACCAGAGAATATGCGAACGAGCAGAGAAGTGAACTGGGAACTCCAAACTCTGACAATGAAAAAGTTAATGAAATCAGTAAACAAATTAGAATGCTGAATGAAGAACGAAAATTCTTAACGCGAAAAAGAAAAGATAGAAATGAAGAAAACAAGAAGAAGCCTAGAATCATAGGGAATGTTCAACTCGTCCCACCTAGGCACACTTACAAACAAGGAATTACTAGGGACAACTCAAATAACCAGGAATTATCGGAGGACCACGACCCTTACATTGAAGAACAAACTAGGGACTATCTAAACACTCGGGAAACAGCTAGAAATAGACGTCCGAGTGACAAAGCAATTAGAAGGAACTCTAATAGAGGGGCAGACCCCAGGACCGGTATAAGAATAAGGAAACCACCAAAAAATGCGGTAGTAGCTATTCGAACACGTGACGAGACAATTAGCTATGCGGCCATACTCAGAAAAGCTAGACAGGAGGTATCGTTAGGGGAACTCGGAATCGAGACAACTAGGATCAAAAAGGGAATCAATGGCAATCTACTAATCGAAATCCCTGGCACCGAGGGAAAGGAAAAGGCCAAAATGCTCGCGGAAAAACTTCGGGAAAAATTAGGCGATGAGGAAGTTACTATCACCAGACCCACAGCTATGGGGGAAATTAGGATTACTGGAATAGACGAGTCAGTCACAGTCGAGGAAGTGAGGCACTTAATTACCGAAGCAGGAGGTTGTAATTATGACGAAGTAAGGATTAGCCCAATCAGACGAATGTATAATGGCATGGGCTCGGTCTGGATTCGATGCCCACTGATCTCTGCAAACACATTGGCCCAAACAGGGAAAATTAAGATTGGATGGACGGTAGCAAGAATTGAGCTCCTTGCCAAAAGACCTTTACAATGCTTCAAATGCTGGGAATTTGGGCATGCTAGGTTCTCATGCCGATCCCCGATTGACCGTAGCGGACATTGTTATAACTGCGGAATACCCGGACACACGGCTAAAATGTGTGAGAGAGAGGAACCAAGGTGCGTGATTTGCGCAGATAAAAACCACCAGGCGAATCATAGAATCGGATCTCGCTTTTGTAAAATGATAGCCCATACAGGACCAAGAAAACCACCATGGAAAACTGGAATATACGAAAGAAGAGAGGAAAAACCCCGAACTATAGGGAATTTTGCGACTCAAGAAGAAAACATGGAATACGAATACGATGAAACAAGAAAAGCAAGACAACAGAGAGAACAGGAAAGCGCAACAGGAACACATTGATCATCTCCTGACGCAACGTGTCTCATTCACTTTCACCTTTTATCACACACATAACTCGCACACACACACATTTCCATTCATTTCATTTTTCATTACTTTTGGACACGGGAAGGAACCATGAAAGTCCCCATGGCTATTTAGGAAGCTAACAAGCTAACAATAACATGACAATAAGAATATATATCTTCAAACAAGATGGAAAGCGGATGAAGAGTAGTCAACACTAACTGGGTCGACATCGGGGAAGAATGCAAAGCTGTCCCCCCGATGCCGGCAGTCAGAATGATGAGTACACCGTCAATTCTAGGGAGAGTTTTAGTCGGTAAACGGCAGATACTAGCCGGAGTCCGACAGTACCCTGGGAAATCCGCGCCCAGGGTCTGCGTAAGGCATTTCTCTTCCTTCCGAGCCGTACGGTAAAAAAAAAAAAAAAAAAAAAAAAAGGTTAGGTTAGGTTAGGGTTGGTTCGGGGCTCTGGACGGAGCATGACGTGGTACGTGTCGGAAAAATTTTAAAGTGAATTTCTTCGATAATTCGCGACGCGGAGAGTCTTTTTTAGGCTATGCCCTAAAAGAAGGAAGTGCTGTGAAGTGCATGATATACGGGCTTTACGGAGGGACGCTGATTACACGAGAAATAAGTGTTTAATTGTGGCTTCGTCTTGCCACCTCATCTTGATGACGTGGCACTCTATACTCTTGAACACTGATAGGTGCGAAGAATAGGTAGTGAACCTGTCGTTAGTTTGTAAGAAGTGATTTGTCTGTGTTAATAAAGACATACAATTAATGCCTATTATCTGTATTTAATTAAAAATCGTTAAAGAAGTGCTTAGTGACATTGTCTATGTCTTTGCCACGTGGCACTTGAGGTTAGGTTGACGCCTAGGGATATTGTCTTGTGGCGCCACCACGCCACGTGGAAAAAAAAAAAATTTTAAAGTGAAATTTTCTCGATAATTCGCGACGCGGGGAGCCTTTTTAGGATAGGTCCGAAAAGAGTGAAGTTCTGTGAAGTGCATAATACGTGGGTTTCATGGAGGGACCCTGATAACGTGAGAAATTAGTGATTAACTGTGGCTTTGTCTTGCCACCTCACAGTGATGACGTGGCACTCTATTCTTTTGAACACTGATATGTGTGAAGAATATGGGGTGAATTTGTCGTTAGCCAGCAAGAAGTGATTCGATTGTGTTAATAGAGACATATAAATAATGCCTATTACCGGTAGTTAATTAAATATCGTTAAAGAAGTGTCTAGTGACATTACCTAGGTCTCTGCCACGTGGCATTTGAGGTTAGGTTGACGCCGAGGGATATTGTCTTGTGGCGCCACCACGCCACGTGGCACTTTAGACACTTGAGAGATTTTAATAATAAAATGACTTAGAGATGTGTTGGGGTGTGGAAAAGTTAACTAACCGGAATAGTTAATTAAAACTGAGATTAATAAACAGTTAGTTATTGGTTATATTTTATTATATCCATAAAGAAGTGCCTGGTGATATTGGCTGTGAACCTGACACGTGGCATTTGGCATTTGAGGTACGACTCGTACTATCGAGGTATCGATATATTGTTTTAGAAAAGTTACCAAACCATAGTAACTTTTCATAGTACTTGGTTTTAAATAATCAGGAACCGGAGAGTGTAAATTAGAGGGCAAACTATCGGTGAACTATTTAGATTTTAGGGGCAGCGAAACTTTGGAAAACAATAAACTTATAATTAGTTCGTTGCCTGAATAAGGGTGTACATAACCTCACTTTAGACAGAAAGTGACAGTGCTTGGAAGATCCTCTTGTGAATCTACAGTTAGTGCCTAGTGATATTGCTTGTGGCTCTACCATGTGACATCTGGTGCGTGACTCGTACCATCAAGATTTTTGAGAGATGATAGTATTTCTCTGCCTGAATGAGGGTATACATAACCTCACTTCGGACAGAAAAGTGATAGTGCTTCGAGAAGACCCTTGGCGGACCCAGACGAGAAGACCTATAGTTTGTGCCTGGTGCCTAGTGACATTGCCTGTGATTCTGCCACATGGCACCTGTTAGGCTAGGTTAGATTAAGTTTAGTTAAGTTAGGTTAGGCTAGGTTAGGTTAAGCTGGGACGCTTCTATTGGAGGGCACGTGGTGAACAGGCATTGGGAGGGTTACATTCCCCCCACGTAATACACACCGGAAGTAGGAACACTGGTCGATAAACGGTGAACTCCGATCTGGGGAATTTCCCCTAGTGTATCTATAATATGTGCTACAAAATCTATAGTATGGTTCTGAAGGATAATCCACGAATAAGACATCGTGCGAACTAAAATTCCCTAGGGCGGGATTTAAAGTGCGTGAAGTGGAATATAATATAGTGCTACTCCACGATCTGACCAAAGCTGCATACCGGAAGTGCGATTTTTGATAGCTGCGCTGTAGAGGTGGGTGACTCTACGCGGATGCGCACTGAGTGGATGATTGAACAGGAAGCTTTGCCCCCTCGGAGGACACGACCGGAAATGAGATCTGTAACGGATGCGCGGTGAACCTGAGACACCTATTGCGGATACCTGAGGGGGCATCACTCCTCGTGGTACTGAAGGCGACATCGTTGGAACTTTAATTGGTTTAGGTTGAATGGAAGCCAGTTGGTGATACGGTAAGTGTTCTGAATTATTAGAACACCCTTTATAGACACTAGAACAAGGTTTGAGTTTTCTAACTAGGGTTTGGGGTTCTCTGAAGAAACTTACTAGACCCTAGGGAGTTTTTCTTTAAAGACTGAAGTTTTTAGTTTCGAGTACTCAATACTCGGATTTAGTAGAGGTGAATGGGCTCTTGGGGGGGGCTCGACAGTCTGGTAATAACTCCAGGCTGAACCGAGGCCTTACCCTACCGGGAGCCTGTTTAGATATTACTCAGTGTGGAAACATACGGCGCGGGATGCGGTAATGGAGACCCCCATATGATTAATGCATATGGTGGGCCAACCGACTGGATTAAACTGTGTCCCGTTCTTACGCTGTTGTTTAAATCTAGAGATAATCCTATTGGGTGAGTACATAAGAAAGAAATGTCTAGAATTTTGGATATTCAGGAATATATGCATGCAATGGCCAGCAACCAAAATTCACCAGAAGAAATTTTTGGCCGGGCGGCACATAATCTCTACAAAATCGAAAACGAATTCCTGACGAGAGGAAATCACGAGTTAAGAAACAAAACACGCGCTACGATCGCACAGTTAAAACTACTATACGACTATGGACAACAAATGGGTCTAGCCAGAATATATTTAATTCATAGACTTAAGGTGTTTGAAGCACGGGAGCATGATACGAATGCAGAGCTTAGCGTACTAAGAGGAATTACGCCAAATTATGAAGATGAGGGAAAAATTGATAAAGCGGAAGAATGTAACTCGCAGGGAAATCCCCAAACTTATGAGGAAGACATGGAGCTGGAAATCATTATGGATACCAGAATGATTAAGGAGATCGATCTCTCGGAAGCTGCTCTGCGAGATATTAGCAGAAGACTCGAGGAAAAAAAGAACACCTTGTCTGACATTGAACAACAAATGAATGACGTGTCTACTCTATTAACATCATCTGGAGAATACTTTATACCGTCCCAGCAAGGAAAAGAACCAATGGAAATTCCTGGTTCTATTGGGTCTGAGTGGACCCAGGGTCTAGTAACACCCAACCACCCTAGAGATGGGGACACTCGAATTTTGTCCCCAAACAATGACAATATGGCTATGGACAATGACTCAAAAATAAACTTACGGCCACAGAGATCTCGGAGCCTCAGTGGCAGGCGTACCAGCCCTACGGTCCCTGGGGCGGGTATGTCTTCATCATATGTAGGGCCTGCTCTCTCCCTGCCGACGGGGGAGGAGCGTAAATTGGCTACCGTCGATGATAGGACAAAGGATAATGTCCCTAACACAGTATCCACGGATTCCACTAGCACAGTGCAGGAGGACTTTGAAGTAAGTAGGCAACCTCTTCGAGAGGAAGAACTAAAAACTCCTAGTAGTAAGAGAAAGGCACGAAACTCCCCTGGTGCACCTTCGCCCGGTGACAAAGAGACAGGACAAATCTCACCAGTAATAGGAGAAACTAGGGAAATTGCAATTAGGAAACGGAAGACAAGGACAAAAAAGATTTGTCGAAGTACAGGTTATGCAACAAATCCGTTACTGGACTCATCCTTCACCGAGTCAATGGACGAAAGTGGGGGTAAAAAGGGAGAAACACCCGAAGAGAAAGATGATAATATGGAAAATACACCGAAGCCGAGAAGAATAACCAGATTATCTAGGAAAACAGAAGATAGGGAAAGAATACAGGTCATCTCTAGTGACGAAGAAGACAGTATGACAGTTAGATCATTTGCTAGCTCAAGTAAAGAGTCTCGAAACAAGAAAAATAAAAATAAAACTAGAAATATAACCGCTAGAAAGGATAGTCTAGGGGAAGAAGGTTCCCTAGATTTAACTAACGAGGATAGGATTAATGAAATAAGAAATCCAGATAAACCACATGAAAGGGGAAAAGGATTAACGTATAAACTGCCTAATAAAATTTCTCAAAACAATAGGCAAAATAAGTTAGATTACGGATTATGGACAACACACGAAGTAAAAGCCTTTGCGTTAGATCTAATAGAAGATATCGACACTGCTAGGATGAAATGTAGTAAACTCCAAGGTGTAATAGATGGAGTTTTAAAGGACAGAATAACGGGCCTAAAAGATGTCGTAGAATGCCTGGTCGATAAAATCGAAGCACAAGGGGACATTAAACTATTACAGAAAGAAAGATTAGAAGCTGGTACAGAAAATAAACGACTGAAAAAGGACATCAATAAACTCGAACAGATTATCAACCAGAAGGACAAGGAGACGGAGGGAATAAAATTAATGTATGAAGAAATGGAAGAGAAATACATCCAGATGGAAGGTAATAGTAAGAAGGAAAGGAAATTACTAGTTGGGAACTCCGTAACTAGTAAAGAAGATATGAAGGTTAGGGACTTACTACAGGATACCTACGCGTTAGTTAAAGAAGATGAACCAGTCTTCAGACCTCCAATAAAAGGTGTTAGAAAACAACTCCCGATAATCGGTAAAAAATTTAAATACCCAGAAACATTCTCGTTAACCCCTCAGGGGGGAACTGGAATAATAAGAGACACTGCTGAGACGGATTATACAGCCTCCCCGGTAGCTAGGGATACGGGTACAATAACCCCAACCGGAGAATACGCGAATGAACAAAGAAGCGAACCAGAAACCACAAATTCGGAGAAGGAAAAAGTCAATGAAATCAGTAGGCAAATTAGACTGCTGAATGAAGAACGAAAACTCTTAACCCGGAAAAGGAAGGACAGAAGTGAAGAAAATAAGGAGAAACCTAGAATCATAGGGAATGTTCAGATCATCCCGCCTAGGCACACTTACAAACAAGGATTTACTAGAGACGATCCAAACAACCCCTATAGCGAGAAACAGACTAGGGAATATTTAAACACTCGGGAAATATCTAGAAATAGACGACCAAGTGACAAATCAATTAGAAGAAACTCCAATAGAGGAGCTGACCCTAGGACTGGCATAAGGATAAGGAAACCACCTAAAAATGCGGTAGTTGCTATTCGAACACGCGACGAGACAGTTAGTTACGCGGCCATACTCAAAAAAGCCAGACAGGAGGTATCACTAGGGGAACTCGGAATTGAGACAACTAGGATAAAAAAGGGAATCAATGGCAACTTACTTATCGAAATCCCTGGTACCGAGGGAAAGGAAAAGGCCAGGATTCTCGCGGAAAAACTTCGAGAAAAACTAGGCGACGAGGAAGTTGCTATCACTAGACCCACAGCCATGGGGGAAATTAGATTAATGGACTAGACGAGTCAGTCACAGTCGAGGAAGTGAGGCAATTAATCACCGAAACAGGAGGATGTAATAACGACGAAGTAAAGATCAGTCCAATCAGACGAATGTATAATGGCATGGGCTCTGTCTGGATACGATGTCCGTTGGTTTCTGCTAACGCATTGGCCCAGACAGGGAAAATTAAGATCGGATGGACAATAGCTAGAATCGAGCTACTCGCCAAAAGACCTCTACAATGCTTTAAATGTTGGGAATTCGGACATGCTAGGTTCTCATGCCGATCCCCGATTGACCGAAGCGGACATTGTTATAACTGTGGAATACCAGGACACACGGCTAAAATGTGTGGGAGAGAGGAACCAAGGTGTGTGATTTGCGCAGATAAAAACTACCAAGCGAATCATAGAATCGGATCTCGCTCTTGTAAAATGATAACCCATACAGAATCAAGAAAACCACCATGGAAAACGGGAATATATGTAAGAAGAGAGGAAAATCCCCAAAACATAGGGAATTTTATGACTCAAGAGGAAAACATGGATTATGATGAAGGAAATTAACAAGATGAAAAACAAGACAACAGAAAGAACAGGAAAGCGCAA
Organism: Camponotus floridanus; assembly: GCF_003227725.1. Lineage (NCBI taxonomy): Eukaryota > Metazoa > Arthropoda > Insecta > Hymenoptera > Formicidae > Camponotus > Camponotus floridanus. Next base: position 47,876 of record NW_020229235.1, read on the forward strand.
CAGGAATACATTGATCATCCCCTGACGCAACGTATCTCATTCACTTTTATCACATACATATCTTTCACAATCTCACACACATTTTCATTCATTTGGACACGGGAAGGAACCATGAAAATTTCCATGGTCATCTAAGAAGCCAACAACAATAAGAACAAGAATATATATTCTCAAATAAGATGGAAAGCGGATGAAAAGTAGTCAACACTAACTGGGCCGACATCGGGGAAGAATGCAAAGCTGTCCCTCCGATGCCGGCAGTCAGAATGATAGTCACACCGTCAATTCTAGGGAGAGTTTTAGTCGGTAAACGGTAAATACAAGCCGGAGTCCGACAGTACCCTGGGAAATCCGCGCCCAGGGTCTGCGTAAGGCATTTCTCTCCCTTCCGTGCCGTACGGTAAAAAAAAAAAAAAAAAAAAAGGTTAGGTTAGGTTAGGTTAGGTTAGGTTAGGTTAGGTTAGGTTAGGTTAGGTTAGGTTAGGTTAGGTTAGGTTAGGTTAGGTTAGGTTAGGTTAGGTTAGGTTCTCCTCCGATGGTGCGCCACCTTGTCGTGGTGGAGGAGCTCCCCTCTTCCTTCGGGTTGAGGGGTCTAAGAGCGCACCATTGCACTTCCTCGTGGTGTCCGCTGTAGGCGGCGGCTTCGGATGAAAACGAAAACGAAAGCGGCCCTCGGGCCGTGAGTAGCGAGTATGTGAGTAATCCGAAGTCGTCGTGGGCGGACATCACGAGAAGGGGGGTTGCGCTCCCTCCGGGCTTTATGGCCTGATGCGCATAGGGGAAGGAAAACCCTGACTCCAAACCCGGCACAATGGGGCTGTTACGGGTGGAAGAACACCCAACCCATTCTTTCTTCCTCCCATCCTAAACCTCCCATCCTTCTTCCCCGACCGATTGTCCCAAGGTCTCCACTTCTACTTTTCTTCGGGGTGGCGCCCGCTTTCAAATAGCACGGTACCCGGCTTTGGGTGCAGATGGAGCCCAGCGACTCCATAGAGATGAGGTCTGCTGCCGCGGACCAGTCTCGTTCGCTGGAAGGGGTTGGCGGCCCTGACTTCAATCGCCCAGTGGTACGGCACTGTAGGGGGAGCCTAGCTCTCCGCCCGTAACTTGTGTGGGTGCTCCCACAGGGGGGATGAGGTGGCGGATCGGTGGGTGCTCCCGCCGTGAAGCGTCCCTCAAAGGGGAAAAACGGGAACCGGGACTCGCCGAGGACTGGTGGTGACTTTGTCACCTGCCGGGCCAGAGGCGGGGATTATCTCGGTGGCGGTTCCTCTGTGTGTGAATGGTGTGTGCATGTGTGAGTGTGTGTGTGGGTGGAGTTCGGGTCTCTCCTCGGAGAGACGCGGAAATCCACCATCTTTTTGGCCACCGGGCAGTAGAGTCTTCGGGTCGCGGCTTGCTTTCAAGAGGGTTGGTGCCTCACCCTCCGGAAAAATCGGAGGCATACTTATGTCGAGTCTCGGGAACCGTCGAGTGGAGCGGTCCTTATGTCAGGTGAAGGGTACTGTGTTTACGGTACCTGGAGGCTGACATACCGCAAGCGAAGGGTCCGCCTTCCCCTCGCTTTAAATAAAAAATCCGGAGGCGGGGACACGGGAAGGAGCCGGCGTCGCACGTCGGCAACAGGGGGATTGCCCACCCTTGTATAAAAAATCGAAGGCAGCCGGGTGCAGTGTTGACTTCCGTCGCGAAGCACGATAGTGTTTCCCGATGGAAACAACACAGCACAACACCGTCTCCACGTGGAGGCGGAGCTTCTCTCGGGTAGGAAGCCCATCTTCCGCTCTTCAAGCGGGAGGTGAGGTTGAGGGGTGGTGCATCACCCTCCGGAAAACCGGATGCACATTTAACTCGAGTCACGTGTGCCCGTATGGCGTGGTTATGTTGGGTGATGGGTTCCTGTGGAAGACCCACTTGAATCCACCGGTCAACATACCGCAAGCGGGGGTCCGCCTCCCCTCGCTTTAAATAAAAAACGCGGAGGCGGGGACACGGGTTAGGAGTCGGCGTTGCACGTCGGCGACAGGGGGCCTGCCCACCCCTGTATAAATAAACGTAGGCAGCCGGGTGCGGTGGTGTCTCGACCGAGACACTGGTATCTCGATTGGGACACTGCTGCACAAGCCGCCTCTACCGGGAGGCGGGTTTAGAAACTTCGGGTAGGATGCCCACCTTCGCGGCGAAAGCGGGAGGTGAGGCGAGGGTTGTGCATCATCCTCCGGAAATCCGGATGCACATTTACTTCGAGTCACGGGGGCTAACAGGAGTCTGCATTCCTCCTGTATAATAACGCGGATGCAGGGACACGGGAAGGGTCGATGAGGGTGAGGGGAGCATCGCAACCTCCGCTAAGGTTTCTGGCTCGCTTGGGTCCGGAGGTTTCCATTCGGATAGGGTCGGTGGGACCGGGGAACTTCGGTTCCTGGGCTCAAGCGGGTCATAGGGTTTCCATTCGGATAGGGTCGGTGGAACCCGAGGAAGCTGAGGCGGACAGATGCTCCCGAGCCTTTCATCCACAGAGTGGGGTGCGCCTTCCCCCATCTTTGAAAAACACGGAGGCGATCGGTGCTGGTTGTATCTACGATGAGATCAACTTAGCGTTTTTTGTTTTCGTTTTCGCGGTAGCTCTTTTTGTTGCGGGTAGGATGCCCACCTTCGCGGCGAAAGCGGGAGGTGAGGTGAGGGTTGTGCATCACCCTCCGGAAATCCGGATGCACATTTACTTCGAGTCACGTGGGCCAACAGGAGTCTGCATTCCTCCTGTCTAAAAACGCGGATGCAGGGACACGGGAAGGGTCGATGAGGGTGAGGGGAGCATCGAAACCTCCGCTAAGGTTTCCGGCTCGCTTGGGTCCGGAGGTTCCCATTCGGATAGAGTCGGTGGGACCAGGGAACTTCGGTTCCTGGGCTCAAGCGGGTCATAGGGTTTCCATTCGGATAGGGTCGGTGGAACCCGAGGAAGCTGAGGCGGACAGATGCTCCCGAGCCTTTCATCCACAGAGTGGGATGCGCCTTCCCCATCTCTGAAAAACACGGAGGCGTCCGGTGCTGGTTGATCTGCGATGAGATCAATTCAGCGTTTTTTGTTTTCGTTAGTTTTAAATTAGTTTAAGTTAGTGTTAAGTTAATTTTAAGTTAGATGTAAGTTAGTTTTAAGCTAATATTCTTTCTTCTCTTTTCAGGTTTTTCTTTTCAGGTTAGCTCGCGTCGGGTAGGAGATGCAGCGAGGGTTAGTGCATCACCCTCCGGAAAAATCGGATGCACGCTTATTTCGAGTCACGGATGCCGTCGAGTGGCGAGGCATGTCAAGTGACGGGTCGCTGACCCCGAGGCTGACATATCTCAACAGGAGTCTGCATTCCTCCTGTATAAAAAGGCGGATGCAGGGACACGGGCAGGGTCGATGAGGGTAAGGGGACCACTGTAATGGTCTGCTGGTGTCCCTTTAGTGCTTTGCTGGGTCTGTAGGTTTCCATTCGGATAGGGTCGGTGGAACCGGGGAACTTCGGTTCTTGGGCTCAGCGGGTACTTGGGTGCTCATACGGATAGGGTCGGTGGGACCCGGGAACATCAGCAGACTTGGGTGGTCCCAAGCCTTTCATCCACAAGGTGGGGTATGCCTTCCTCCAGCCGGAAAACGCGGAGGCATCTGCGGTGCCGAGGTGTATCTCCAATGTGATCACCTCGGTCAAATGGTTAGTGCCTGAACGGGCGGTGTGCCGGCCTAGCGATCGAGCGGGACCGTCGACCAAACGCCGGGGCTGGCGTCCCCCCGAGTAGTAGTCGACGCGATACTTCTCTGCCGATTCTGCCTAGGTGAGAGGGCCCCTCCAATTAAAATGAGGGGAGCTCGGTCGAGAGGAAGGCACATCTCTCAATACAGGAGTCTACCTAGTGGGGGCCTGCCTTACCCCACTCTAAAACAAGCGAAGGCACACGCGAATCATCTGGGTCCCCCTGGGTGGCTGGACACCTGGGGGGACACCACCAGTGGTGGTCCCCCGGCAGAGGGGGAAAAAATTAGTGGGCAGGGTGGCCGGCGTGCGTGGTCCAGATGCACTTGGACCCGCAGCGTTACGGACCTTGTTTTCGGCCCTCTTTGAAGGGTGCACTCCCCGATTGGGCACCACCTTGACGTGGTGGGGGAGCTTAAGTCGGTCCCGGTCCCCTGGGGCGGTTCAGTTAGCCATTGGCTGCTGTTCCGGCCCGGGGGGCGGGATCGGTGAACTAAGAGTGCCCAGACTTCGCGTGCCAGGACCCCCGAACATCCGGGGTCCATCGCGAGGAGGCGCGCGACGCGACGACTCGTCCTCGTCGGACCGAGGACCGCGCGACGGGGAGACTTGTCTCCCCGCCCCCTTTGAGAGGCATGGGGCTCAGGGAGGCTGAGGTCGGGAGAATGACCTCCCTCCCAGGAGTACCCCCCTCGGAAGAATGGGGGAAGTGTGTTGCTGAAGCCGGGGGGAGTACGGAGATGAGATGACCTCCGCCCCCCTGGTGGACGCGGAGGCCAGGGTGGAGACTAAGTCTCGCCCTGGCGCCGGGGTGCGTAGTGCTTCGAGCCTCACACCCCGGTGGGGGGTGGGTCTAACGCTACGGCGATTCCCACCCCCGGGGGGGGTCTAACGCTTCGGCGATTCCCTCCCCAGGGGCAGTTGGCCCCAGGGACGCGAGGTCCCGTGGGAGAGCTCCCGGGTCCGAACGGGAGCGGGAGGGGGTGCAGTTTCCCCCTCCACGCGTGTGAGCCGCGCTCGTCGGGATACGGCATCCCGGCGCCCGCGGCGGCGCGAGACGCGACTTGGTCGCATCGGTGCCCACCACCAGGCACCACGCGAGGGGCCCTTAATTGGGCCAGGCCGCCCGGTCCTCGCTTGGGATGCGTAAGCGTGTACGCGGGGACCGGGCCAAGCAGCACGGGTGGCTGCACGCAGGGGTTTTTAGTGGGTATACCCGGCATTGCACTCCGAGGGAGAGGACTAGCCTCTCCCGAGGGCCGGGGAGTCCCACACTACCCCCCTTGGCGCGCCGTCTTGGCGCCTTGGGGGGTGTGCGTAATGCATTTTCCCCTGCGTTAAAAAAAAAAAAAAAAAAAAAAAAAAAAAAAAAGGTTAGGTTAGGTTAGGTTCCTCTCCGTGGACGCCACCTTGACGTGGTGGAGAGGCTTAAGCCGTTCCCGGTCCCCTGGGGCGACTCAGTAGCCTTTGGCTGCTGTTTCGGCCTGGGGGGGCGGGGCGGTGAACTAAGAGCGTCCATTGCACTCCCTCGTGGTGTTCGTCGGCGACGACGGAAGATGAAAACGAAAACGAAAGCGGCCTTCGGGCCGTGAGTAGCGAGTAGTGAGTAATCCGAAGTCGTCGCTGGCGAACACCATGGGAAGAGGGGATTCCGCTCCCTTCGGGCACTTTGGCCTAATGCGGATAGGGGAAGGAAAACCCTGACTCCAAACCCGGTACAATGGGGCCGTGACGGGTGGGAGAACACCCAACCCATTCTTTCTTCCTTACCTATCCATAACCTCCTTTCCTTTTTCCTGCCCCTTGGTCCCCGGTTTCCCCCTCTACTTTCTTCGGGGTGGCGCCTGCTTTCCAATAGCCAGCTTTTATTTCTTCTTTCTTCGGGGTGGCGCCCGCTATCAAATAGCCTAGAGGAGACAACCTCGATAAAAAACAAAACACTGGATGGAATGACACGGACAAAACGCCGATCATTACCGGCCCAGAGGTCCTCGGAGCCTCAGGGCCCGGCGGGTGTGGGGGGTAGCGTCCCGGCCCCTCCCCCGTCGTCATCAGACGACGGGCTGCCCTCAGTGTCTAGGGCGGGCACTGGGGGCGAAGGGGCTACCGCCCCAAAAGACGGAGAGGCCAGGTTCCTTGTGGCGGATTTACTCGCCATAAGGAAAGCTGGCCTGGAATGGAAGGCCTGCATTGAGCGCAGGATCGACGAGGCGGCCGGAAAATGGCCTGATGGCCCTCTATGCGACGGGGATGATGCCGTCCTTCTCACCTCCCTCGAGGCCTTGGGCCTGGTGAGGTGGGTGGAATGGTTCGCGGAAAGGCTCGACGACGTGAGGGGACACCTTCTGGCGGTGTCAAAGGTGCCGGAGGCGCCTACGAGGAGCGCTACGGCGGAGACGTGTCCCGGACCGGAAAGAGTGGACCGGAGCACGTCCCCGCTGGGACTCATCTGCGAGGATGAGTATACGACGAGGAGTGTCTCGGTGGGGGTGTGCCTCGGTCCGGATGTTCTGGACCGGGGCACATCCCCACTGAGAGGGCGAGCTGCGCGGGACGGCCTCAAGAGTCGTGGCGTGCAGACGCCGAGGACGAGTGGGGAATGTTTTTGCATTCCCACGGCGGTGAAGAGGGGAGCAGATCAGCTGTAGAAGCTAATGCTGCCCCCCAGGAGAGTCGGCGTGGGAGAGGTCCGGTCGATGGGACCCCCGGGACTACGGTCAGGGGGTCTATGCCGGCCGGCCTCTCGTACGCCGACGCGGTGAAGGCCCCGAGTGCCCGGGCCCCAGGAGTTAAAATCCTGGCCCCGGGACTCGGGGTATTGAGGATAGGGCGAGATGGTGACGGGGACCTCGTTGTAGAGGTCCCCGCCACCAACGAAATGGGAGTGGAGGCCCCCCCTCCCCGGAGGGGTGATTCCGGAGTGGAGTCATCCCCCTCCGAGGAGGGGGGGAGGTCTTCCCCTGATGAGGGAAGAAGAAGAAGGAGGAGACAGGGGTGGCGCCGTGTCGGCCGTCCGTCGGCAGTACTGCCGAGTGGGTGGCCGGCTCGGTGCTACTCCTGCCTTGAGGCCGGGCACGTGGCGGCGCAGTGCCCGGAGAGTGGCGGGAGCAGGGGGGTGCGCTGCTATAAATGCAGCGCACCCTCCCACAAGATGGCGACGTGCCGCGCGGGGCGCCTGCGATGTCCGCTGTGTGCGGATCGCGGGCTCCCCGCGGGGCATATCCTGGGGGCGGAGGGGTGTAAACCTCCGCCCCCAGGAAGGGTGAGGAGCGGGCATGGCGGAGCTCCGCTGAGCCCAGGTGCGGGACGGGGGCTTCCCCCGTCGAAGAAAGGAGAAGGAGGGGGCCAGAAACGCGGTCCCCTGGATTCTCCACCCGAAGGGTGGGATCCGGGGGGGCGCGCGGATGGCCTCGGAGAGGTCGGTCCTCCCCCCGGGTCGCCGCGAGTCTTCTGGTTCGGGCGGCCTGGGGGGGGCTACGGCCAACGGGGGGGGACGGTGTTCTCTGCTGAATAGCGGAGAGCACAGTCCCCCCCCCAGGGGATCTTCGGGGGAGGGCTAGTAGCCTACGGGCGAATGTCCTCTTCCCGGAGACCCCCTCGTGAGGGGAGGGATAACGGCGGGGGACCTTCTGTCCCCTGCTCGAACCTCGTGGTGGGTCCCCGGGTTGACTGCCGAATCCGCTTCCCTACGGGGGGCGGAGGGAGCACCAATCCGGGGGCTAAAGGGGCCGGGGCCCGAGTCGGGTGAACTCGGACCCCGACCCCGTCCCCCCTGACCACCAAGGGAGGGACGCGGGTGGGCAGTGTGGCCCTGTCCACCCGCAACCGCGACACGCGCGCGCAGAAGGAGGGCCGATGGAGCCCTCCCCGGGAAGAGGATCGGGCGGCGACGGTCACCGAACACCCGTGACGTCGCCTCCCGATCGCCGCGGGGGAGGACATAGGGGGGCAGGGACTCGAAGTATTGCAACTGCGAGTCCCGGGTCCCTGTCCCCTCCTCCTGCCGCCGGGATGGCCACCCCAGGGGTTTTAGTGGGTATACCTCCCCTTCTGGGAGGGAGTCCCACATAACCCGCGGTCCCTCCCCGGGGACTGCGGGTATCCATCAAGGATTTCCCCTGGGTTACAAAAAAAAAAAAAAAAAAAAAAAAAAAGGTTAGGTTAGGTTAGGTTAGGTTGAGGGGTCTAAGAGCGCACCATTGCACTTCCTCGTGGTGTTCGTCGCGGTGGTGGCGGGTGAAAGCGAAAACGAAAGCGGCCCTCGGGCCGTGAGTAGTGAGTATGAGAGTAGCCCAAAGCCGCCGCGCGGACATCACGAGAAGGGGGGTTGCGCTCCCTCCGGGCTTTATGGCCTGATGCGCATAGGGGAAGGAAAACCCTGACTCCAAACCCGGCACAATGGGGCTGTTACGGGTGGAAGAACACCCAACCCATTCTTTCTTCCAACCCATCCTAAACCTCCCATCCTTCTTCCTCGACCGATTGTCCCAGGGTCTCAACTTCTACTTTCTTCGGGGTGGCGCCCGCTTTCAAATAGCACGGTACCCGGCTTTGGGTGCAGATGGAGCCCAGCGACTCCATAGAGATGAGGTCTGCTGCCGCGGACCAGTCTCGTTCGCTGGAAGGGGTTGGCGGCCCTGACTTCAATCGCCCAGTGGTACGGCACTGTAGGGGGAGCCTAGCTCTCCGCCCGTAACTTGTGTGGGTGCTCCCGCAGGGGGGATGAGGTGGCGGATCGGCGGGTGCTCCCGCCGTGAAGCGTCCCTCAAAGGGGAAAAACGGGAACCGGCCGGGACCCTCGCCCGAAGGACTGGTAAGGTGACTTTGTCACCTGCCGGGCCAGAGGCGGGGATTATCTCGGTGGCGGTTCCTCTGTGTGTGAATGGTGTGTGCATGTGTGAGTGTGTGTGTGTGGGTGGAGTTCGGGTCTCTCCTCGGAGAGACGCGGAAATCCACCATCTTTTTGGCCACCGGGCAGTAGAGTCTTCGGGTCGCGGCTCGCTTTCAAGAGGGTTGGTGCCTCACCCTCCGGAAAAATCGGAGGCATACTTATGTCGAGTCTCGGGAACCGTCGAGTGGAGCGGTCCTTATGTCAGGTGAAGGGTACTGTGTTTACGGTACCTGGAGGCTGACATACCGCAAGCGAAGGGTCCGCCTTCCCCTCGCTTTAAATAAAAAATCCGGAGGCGGGGACACGGGAAGGAGCCGGCGTCGCACGTCGGCAACAGGGGGATTGCCCATCCTTGTATAAAAAATCGAAGGCAGCCGGGTGCAGTGTTGACTTCCGTCGCGAAGCACGATAGTGTTTCCCGATGGAAACAACACAGCACAACACCGTCTCCACGTGGAGGCGGAGCTTCTCCCGGGTAGGAAGCCCATCTTCCGCTCTTCAAGCGGGAGATGAGGTTGAGGGGTGGTGCATCACCCTCCGGAAAACCGGATGCACATTTAACTCGAGTCACGTGTGCCCGTATGGCGTGGTTATGTTGGGTGATGGGTTCCTGTGGAAGACCCACTTGAATCCACCGGTCAACATACCGCAAGCGGGGGTCCGCCTCCCCTCGCTTTAAATAAAAAACGCGGAGGCGGGGACACGGGTTAGGAGTCGGCGTTGCACGTCGGCGACAGGGGGCCTGCCCACCCCTGTATAAATAAACGTAGGCAGCCGGGTGCGGTGGTGTCTCGACCGAGACATTGGTATCTCGATTGGGACACTGCTGCACAAGCCGCCTCTACCGGGAGGCGGGTTTAGAAACTTCGGGTAGGAGGCCCACCTTCGCGGCGAAAGCGGGAGGTGAGGTGAGGGTTGTGCATCATCCTCCGGAAATCCGGATGCACATTTACTTCGAGTCACGGGGGCTAACAGGAGTCTGCATTCCTCCTGTCTAATAACGCGGATGCAGGGACACGGGAAGGGTCGATGAGGGTGAGGGGAGCATCGCAACCTCCGCTAAGGTTCCTGGCTCACTTGGGTCCTGAGGTTCCCATTCGGATAGGGTCGGTGGGACCAGGGAACTTCGGTTCCTGGGCTCAAGTGGGTCACAGGGTCTCCATTCGGATAGGGTCGGTGGAACCCGGGGGAACTGAGGCGGACAGATGCTCCCGAGCCTTTCATCCACAGAGTGGGGTGCGCCTTCCCCCATCTTTGAAAAACACGGAGGCGATCGGTGCTGGTTGTATCTACGATGAGATCAACTTAGCGTTTTTTGTTTTCGTTTTCGCGGTAGCTCTTTTTGTTGCGGGTAGGATGCCCACCTTCGCGGCGAAAGCGGGAGGTGAGGTGAGGGTTGTGCATCATCCTCCGGAAATTCGGATGCACATTTACTTCGAGTCACGGGGGCTAACAGGAGTCTGCATTCCTCCTGTCTAATAACGCGGATGCAGGGACACGGGAAGGGTCGATGAGGGTGAGGGGAGCATCGAAACCTCCGCTAAGGTTTCTGGCTCGCTTGGGTCCGGAGGTTCCCATTCGGATAGGGTCGGTGGGACCGGGGAACTTCGGTTCCTGGGCTCAAGCGGGTCATAGGGTTTCCATTCGGATAGGGTCGGTGGAACCCGAGGAAGCTGAAGCGGACAGATGCTCCCGAGCCTTTCATCCACAGAGTGGGGTGCGCCTTCCCCCATCTTTGAAAAACACGGAGGCGTCCGGTGCTGGTTGATCTGCGATGAGATCAATTCAGCGTTTTTTGTTTTCGTTAGTTTTAAGTTAGTTTAAGTTAGTGTTAAGTTAATTTTAAGTTAGTTGTAAGTTAGTTTTAAGCTAATACTCTTTTTCTCTTTTCAGGGTTTATTTTCAGGTTAGCTCGCGTCGGGTAGGAGATGCAGCGAGGGTTAGTGCATCACCCTCCGGAAAAATCGGATGCACGCTTATTTCGAGTCACGGATGCCGTCGAGTGGCGAGACATGTCAAGTGACGGGTCGCTGACCCCGAGGCTGACATATCTCAACAGGAGTCTGCATTCCTCCTGTATAAAAAGGCGGATGCAGGGACACGGGAAGGGTTGATGAGGGTGAGGGGACCATTGTAATGGTCTGCTGGTGTCCCTTTAGTGCTTTGCTGGGTCTGTAGGTCTCCATTCGGATAGGGTCGGTGGAACCGGGGAACTTCGGTTCTTGGGCTCAGCGGGTACTTGGGTGCTCATACGGATAGGGTCGGTGGGACCCGGGAACATCAGCAGACTTGGGTGGTCCCAAGCCTTTCATCCACAAGGTGGGGTATGCCTTCCTCCAGCCGGAAAACGCGGAGGCATATGCGGTGCCGAGGTGTATCTCCAATGTGATCACCTCGGTCAAATGGTTAGTGCCTGAACGGGCGGTGTGCCGGCCTAGCGATCGAGCGGGACCGTCGACCAAACGCCGGGGAGGGCATCGCCCCGAGTAGTAGTCGACGAGATACTTCTCTGCCGATTCTGCCTAGGTGAGTGGGCCCCTCCATTAAAATGAGGGGAGCTCGGTCGAGAGGAAGGCACATCTCTCAACACAGGAGTCTACCTAGTGGGGGCCTGCCTTACCCCACTCTAAAACACGCGAAGGCACACGCGAATCATCTGGGTCCCCCCGGGTGGCTGGACACCTGGGGGGACACCACCAGAGGTGGTCCCCCGGCGGAGGGGGAATAAAACTAGTGGGCAGGGTGGCCGACGTGCGTGGTCTCCGAGGGGACCCGTAGCGATCCGGACCCTGTTTTCGGCCCTCTTTGAAGGGTGCACTCCTCCGATGGTGCGCCACCTTGTCGTGGTGGAGGAGCTCCCCTCTTCCTTCGGGTTGAGGGGTCTAAGAGCGCACCATTGCACTTCCTCGTGGTGTTCGTCGCGGTGGTGGCGGGTGAAAGCGAAAACGAAAGCGGCCCTCGGGCCGTGAGTAGTGAGTATGAGAGTAGCCCAAAGCCGCCGCGCGGACATCACGAGAAGGGGGGTTGCGCTCCCTCCGGGCTTTATGGCCTGATGCGCATAGGGGAAGGAAAACCCTGACTCCAAACCCGGCACAATGGGGCTGTTACGGGTGGAAGAACACCCAACCCATTCTTTCTTCCAACCCATCCTAAACCTCCCATCCTTCTTCCTCGACCGATTGTCCCAGGGTCTCAACTTCTACTTTCTTCGGGGTGGCGCCCGCTTTCAAATAGCACGGTACCCGGCTTTGGGTGCAGATGGAGCCCAGCGACTCCATAGAGATGAGGTCTGCTGCCGCGGACCAGTCTCGTTCGCTGGAAGGGGTTGGCGGCCCTGACTTCAATCGCCCAGTGGTACGGCACTGTAGGGGGAGCCTAGCTCTCCGCCCGTAACTTGTGTGGGTGCTCCCGCAGGGGGGATGAGGTGGCGGATCGGCGGGTGCTCCCGCCGTGAAGCGTCCCTCAAAGGGGAAAAACGGGAACCGGCCGGGACCCTCGCCCGAAGGACTGGTAAGGTGACTTTGTCACCTGCCGGGCCAGAGGCGGGGATTATCTCGGTGGCGGTTCCTCTGTGTGTGAATGGTGTGTGCATGTGTGAGTGTGTGTGTGTGGGTGGAGTTCGGGTCTCTCCTCGGAGAGACGCGGAAATCCACCATCTTTTTGGCCACCGGGCAGTAGAGTCTTCGGGTCGCGGCTCGCTTTCAAGAGGGTTGGTGCCTCACCCTCCGGAAAAATCGGAGGCATACTTATGTCGAGTCTCGGGAACCGTCGAGTGGAGCGGTCCTTATGTCAGGTGAAGGGTACTGTGTTTACGGTACCTGGAGGCTGACATACCGCAAGCGAAGGGTCCGCCTTCCCCTCGCTTTAAATAAAAAATCCGGAGGCGGGGACACGGGAAGGAGCCGGCGTCGCACGTCGGCAACAGGGGGATTGCCCATCCTTGTATAAAAAATCGAAGGCAGCCGGGTGCAGTGTTGACTTCCGTCGCGAAGCACGATAGTGTTTCCCGATGGAAACAACACAGCACAACACCGTCTCCACGTGGAGGCGGAGCTTCTCCCGGGTAGGAAGCCCATCTTCCGCTCTTCAAGCGGGAGATGAGGTTGAGGGGTGGTGCATCACCCTCCGGAAAACCGGATGCACATTTAACTCGAGTCACGTGTGCCCGTATGGCGTGGTTATGTTGGGTGATGGGTTCCTGTGGAAGACCCACTTGAATCCACCGGTCAACATACCGCAAGCGGGGGTCCGCCTCCCCTCGCTTTAAATAAAAAACGCGGAGGCGGGGACACGGGTTAGGAGTCGGCGTTGCACGTCGGCGACAGGGGGCCTGCCCACCCCTGTATAAATAAACGTAGGCAGCCGGGTGCGGTGGTGTCTCGACCGAGACATTGGTATCTCGATTGGGACACTGCTGCACAAGCCGCCTCTACCGGGAGGCGGGTTTAGAAACTTCGGGTAGGAGGCCCACCTTCGCGGCGAAAGCGGGAGGTGAGGTGAGGGTTGTGCATCATCCTCCGGAAATCCGGATGCACATTTACTTCGAGTCACGGGGGCTAACAGGAGTCTGCATTCCTCCTGTCTAATAACGCGGATGCAGGGACACGGGAAGGGTCGATGAGGGTGAGGGGAGCATCGCAACCTCCGCTAAGGTTCCTGGCTCACTTGGGTCCTGAGGTTCCCATTCGGATAGGGTCGGTGGGACCAGGGAACTTCGGTTCCTGGGCTCAAGTGGGTCACAGGGTCTCCATTCGGATAGGGTCGGTGGAACCCGGGGGAACTGAGGCGGACAGATGCTCCCGAGCCTTTCATCCACAGAGTGGGGTGCGCCTTCCCCCATCTTTGAAAAACACGGAGGCGATCGGTGCTGGTTGTATCTACGATGAGATCAACTTAGCGTTTTTTGTTTTCGTTTTCGCGGTAGCTCTTTTTGTTGCGGGTAGGATGCCCACCTTCGCGGCGAAAGCGGGAGGTGAGGTGAGGGTTGTGCATCATCCTCCGGAAATTCGGATGCACATTTACTTCGAGTCACGGGGGCTAACAGGAGTCTGCATTCCTCCTGTCTAATAACGCGGATGCAGGGACACGGGAAGGGTCGATGAGGGTGAGGGGAGCATCGAAACCTCCGCTAAGGTTTCTGGCTCGCTTGGGTCCGGAGGTTCCCATTCGGATAGGGTCGGTGGGACCGGGGAACTTCGGTTCCTGGGCTCAAGCGGGTCATAGGGTTTCCATTCGGATAGGGTCGGTGGAACCCGAGGAAGCTGAAGCGGACAGATGCTCCCGAGCCTTTCATCCACAGAGTGGGGTGCGCCTTCCCCCATCTTTGAAAAACACGGAGGCGTCCGGTGCTGGTTGATCTGCGATGAGATCAATTCAGCGTTTTTTGTTTTCGTTAGTTTTAAGTTAGTTTAAGTTAGTGTTAAGTTAATTTTAAGTTAGTTGTAAGTTAGTTTTAAGCTAATACTCTTTTTCTCTTTTCAGGGTTTATTTTCAGGTTAGCTCGCGTCGGGTAGGAGATGCAGCGAGGGTTAGTGCATCACCCTCCGGAAAAATCGGATGCACGCTTATTTCGAGTCACGGATGCCGTCGAGTGGCGAGACATGTCAAGTGACGGGTCGCTGACCCCGAGGCTGACATATCTCAACAGGAGTCTGCATTCCTCCTGTATAAAAAGGCGGATGCAGGGACACGGGAAGGGTTGATGAGGGTGAGGGGACCATTGTAATGGTCTGCTGGTGTCCCTTTAGTGCTTTGCTGGGTCTGTAGGTCTCCATTCGGATAGGGTCGGTGGAACCGGGGAACTTCGGTTCTTGGGCTCAGCGGGTACTTGGGTGCTCATACGGATAGGGTCGGTGGGACCCGGGAACATCAGCAGACTTGGGTGGTCCCAAGCCTTTCATCCACAAGGTGGGGTATGCCTTCCTCCAGCCGGAAAACGCGGAGGCATATGCGGTGCCGAGGTGTATCTCCAATGTGATCACCTCGGTCAAATGGTTAGTGCCTGAACGGGCGGTGTGCCGGCCTAGCGATCGAGCGGGACCGTCGACCAAACGCCGGGGAGGGCATCGCCCCGAGTAGTAGTCGACGAGATACTTCTCTGCCGATTCTGCCTAGGTGAGTGGGCCCCTCCATTAAAATGAGGGGAGCTCGGTCGAGAGGAAGGCACATCTCTCAACACAGGAGTCTACCTAGTGGGGGCCTGCCTTACCCCACTCTAAAACACGCGAAGGCACACGCGAATCATCTGGGTCCCCCCGGGTGGCTGGACACCTGGGGGGACACCACCAGAGGTGGTCCCCCGGCAGAGGGGGAATAAAACTAGTGGGCAGGGTGGCCGACGTGCGTGGTCTCCGAGGGGACCCGTAGCGATCCGGACCCTGTTTTCGGCCCTCTTTGAAGGGTGCACTCCTCCGATGGTGCGCCACCTTGTCGTGGTGGAGGAGCTCCCCTCTTCCTTCGGGTTGAGGGGTCTAAGAGCGCACCATTGCACTTCCTCGTGGTGTTCGCTGTAGGCGGCGGCTGGGATGAAAACGAAAACGAAAGCGGCCCTCGGGCCGTGAGTAGCGAGTATGTGAGTAATCCGAAGTCGTCGTGGGCGGACATCACGAGAAGGGGGGTTGCGCTCCCTCCGGGCTTTATGGCCTGATGCGCATAGGGGAAGGAAAACCCTGACTCCAAACCCGGCACAATGGGGCTGTTACGGGTGGAAGAACACCCAACCCATTCTTTCTTCCTCCCATCCTAAACCTCCCATCCTTCTTCCCCGACCGATTGTCCCAAGGTCTCCACTTCTACTTTTCTTCGGGGTGGCGCCCGCTTTCAAATAGCACGGTACCCGGCTTTGGGTGCAGATGGAGCCCAGCGACTCCATAGAGATGAGGTCTGCTGCCGCGGACCAGTCTCGTTCGCTGGAAGGGGTTGGCGGCCCTGACTTCAATCGCCCAGTGGTACGGCACTGTAGGGGGAGCCTAGCTCTCCGCCCGTAACTTGTGTGGGTGCTCCCGCAGGGGGGATGAGGTGGCGGATCGGCGGGTGCTCCCGCCGTGAAGCGTCCCTCAAAGGGGAAAAACGGGAACCGGCCGGGACCCTCGCCCGAAGGACTGGTGGGGTGACTTTGTCACCTGCCGGGCCAGAGGCGGGGATTATCTCGGTGGCGGTTCCTCTGTGTGTGAATGGTGTGTGCATGTGTGAGTGTGTGTGTGGGTGGAGTTCGGGTCTCTCCTCGGAGAGACGCGGAAATCCACCATCTTTTGGCCACCGGGCAGTAGAGTCTTCGGGTCGCGGCTTGCTTTCAAGAGGGTTGGTGCCTCACCCTCCGGAAAAATCGGAGGCATACTTATGTCGAGTCTCGGGAACCGTCGAGTGGAGCGGTCCTTATGTCAGGTGAAGGGTACTGTGTTTACGGTACCTGGAGGCTGACATACCGCAAGCGAAGGGTCCGCCTTCCCCTCGCTTTAAATAAAAAATCCGGAGGCGGGGACACGGGAAGGAGCCGGCGTCGCACGTCGGCAACAGGGGGATTGCCCACCCTTGTATAAAAAATCGAAGGCAGCCGGGTGCAGTGTTGACTTCCGTCGCGAAGCACGATAGTGTTTCCCGATGGAAACAACACAGCACAACACCGTCTCCACGTGGAGGCGGAGCTTCTCTCGGGTAGGAAGCCCATCTTCCGCTCTTCAAGCGGGAGGTGAGGTTGAGGGGTGGTGCATCACCCTCCGGAAAACCGGATGCACATTTAACTCGAGTCACGTGTGCCCGTATGGCGTGGTTATGTTGGGTGATGGGTTCCTGTGGAAGACCCACTTGAATCCACCGGTCAACATACCGCAAGCGGGGGTCCGCCTCCCCTCGCTTTAAATAAAAAACGCGGAGGCGGGGACACGGGTTAGGAGTCGGCGTTGCACGTCGGCGACAGGGGGCCTGCCCACCCCTGTATAAATAAACGTAGGCAGCCGGGTGCGGTGGTGTCTCGACCGAGACATTGGTATCTCGATTGGGACACTGCTGCACAAGCCGCCTCTACCGGGAGGCGGGTTTAGAAACTTCGGGTAGGATGCCCACCTTCGCGGCGAAAGCGGGAGGTGAGGCGAGGGTTGTGCATCATCCTCCGGAAATCCGGATGCACATTTACTTCGAGTCACGGGGGCTAACAGGAGTCTGCATTCCTCCTGTATAATAACGCGGATGCAGGGACACGGGAAGGGTCGATGAGGGTGAGGGGAGCATCGCAACCTCCGCTAAGGTTTCTGGCTCGCTTGGGTCCGGAGGTTTCCATTCGGATAGGGTCGGTGGGACCGGGGAACTTCGGTTCCTGGGCTCAAGCGGGTCATAGGGTTTCCATTCGGATAGGGTCGGTGGAACCCGAGGAAGCTGAGGCGGACAGATGCTCCCGAGCCTTTCATCCACAGAGTGGGGTGCGCCTTCCCCCATCTTTGAAAAACACGGAGGCGATCGGTGCTGGTTGTATCTACGATGAGATCAACTTAGCGTTTTTTGTTTTCGTTTTCGCGGTAGCTCTTTTTGTTGCGGGTAGGATGCCCACCTTCGCGGCGAAAGCGGGAGGTGAGGTGAGGGTTGTGCATCACCCTCCGGAAATCCGGATGCACATTTACTTCGAGTCACGTGGGCCAACAGGAGTCTGCATTCCTCCTGTCTAAAAACGCGGATGCAGGGACACGGGAAGGGTCGATGAGGGTGAGGGGAGCATCGAAACCTCCGCTAAGGTTTCCGGCTCGCTTGGGTCCGAAGGTTCCCATTCGGATAGGGTCGGTGGGACCGGGGAACTTCGGTTCCTGGGCTCAAGCGGGTCATAGGGTTTCCATTCGGATAGGGTCGGTGGAACCCGAGGAAGCTGAGGCGGACAGATGCTCCCGAGCCTTTCATCCACAGAGTGGGGTGCGCCTTCCCCATCTTCGAAAAACTCGAAGGCGTCCGGTGCTGGTTGATCTGCGATGAGATCAATTCAGCGTTTTTTGTTTTCGTTAATCTTAAGTAGTTTTTAAGTAGTGTTAAGTTAATTTTAAGATAGTTTTAAGTTAGTTGTAAGTTAGTTTTAAGCTAATATTCCTTCTTTCTTTTCAGGTTTTTATTTTATTTTCAGGTTAGCTCGCGTCGGGTAGGAGATGCAGCGAGGGTTAGTGCATCACCCTCCGGAAAATTCGGATGCACGATTATTTCGAGTCACGGATGCCGTCGAGTGGCGCGGTTATGTCAAGTGACGGGTCCATTGGTCCCCGAGGCTGACATACCGCAACAGGAGTCTGCATTCCTCCTGTATAAAAAGGCGGATGCAGGGACACGGGAAGGGTCGATGAGGGTGAGGGGACCATTGTAATGGTCTGCTGGTGTCCCTTTAGTGCTTTGCTGGGTCTGTAGGTCTCCATTCGGATAGGGTCGGTGGAACCGGGGAACTTCGGTTCTTGGGCTCAGCGGGTACTTGGGTGCTCATACGGATAGGGTCGGTGGGACCCGGGAACATCAGCAGACTTGGGTGGTCCCAAGCCTTTCATCCACAAGGTGGGGTATGCCTTCCTCCAGCCGGAAAACGCGGAGGCATCTGCGGTGCCGAGGTGTATCTCCAATGTGATCACCTCGGTCAAATGGTTAGTGCCTGAACGGGCGGTGTGCCGGCCTAGCGATCGAGCGGGACCGTCGACCAAACGCCGGGGCTGGCGTCCCCCCGAGTAGTAGTCGACGCGATACTTCTCTGCCGATTCTGCCTAGGTGAGAGGGCCCCTCCAATTAAAATGAGGGGAGCTCGGTCGAGAGGAAGGCACATCTCTCAACACAGGAGTCTACCTAGTGGGGGCCTGCCTTACCCCACTCTAAAACAAGCGAAGGCACACGCGAATCATCTGGGTCCCCCTGGGTGGCTGGACACCTGGGGGGACACCACCAGTGGTGGTCCCCCGGCAGAGGGGGAAAAAATTAGTGGGCAGGGTGGCCGGCGTGCGTGGTCCAGATGCACTTGGACCCGCAGCGTTACGGACCTTGTTTTCGGCCCTCTTTGAAGGGTGCACTCCTCCGATGGTGCGCCACCTTGTCGTGGTGGAGGAGCTCCCCTCTTCCTTCGGGTTGAGGGGTCTAAGAGCGCACCATTGCACTTCCTCGTGGTGTTCGTCGCGGTGGTGGCGGGTGAAAGCGAAAACGAAAGCGGCCCTCGGGCCGTGAGTAGTGAGTATGAGAGTAGCCCAAAGCCGCCGCGCGGACATCACGAGAAGGGGGGTTGCGCTCCCTCCGGGCTTTATGGCCTGATGCGCATAGGGGAAGGAAAACCCTGACTCCAAACCCGGCACAATGGGGCTGTTACGGGTGGAAGAACACCCAACCCATTCTTTCTTCCAACCCATCCTAAACCTCCCATCCTTCTTCCTCGACCGATTGTCCCAGGGTCTCAACTTCTACTTTCTTCGGGGTGGCGCCCGCTTTCAAATAGCACGGTACCCGGCTTTGGGTGCAGATGGAGCCCAGCGACTCCATAGAGATGAGGTCTGCTGCCGCGGACCAGTCTCGTTCGCTGGAAGGGGTTGGCGGCCCTGACTTCAATCGCCCAGTGGTACGGCACTGTAGGGGGAGCCTAGCTCTCCGCCCGTAACTTGTGTGGGTGCTCCCGCAGGGGGGATGAGGTGGCGGATCGGCGGGTGCTCCCGCCGTGAAGCGTCCCTCAAAGGGGAAAAACGGGAACCGGCCGGGACCCTCGCCCGAAGGACTGGTAAGGTGACTTTGTCACCTGCCGGGCCAGAGGCGGGGATTATCTCGGTGGCGGTTCCTCTGTGTGTGAATGGTGTGTGCATGTGTGAGTGTGTGTGTGTGGGTGGAGTTCGGGTCTCTCCTCGGAGAGACGCGGAAATCCACCATCTTTTTGGCCACCGGGCAGTAGAGTCTTCGGGTCGCGGCTCGCTTTCAAGAGGGTTGGTGCCTCACCCTCCGGAAAAATCGGAGGCATACTTATGTCGAGTCTCGGGAACCGTCGAGTGGAGCGGTCCTTATGTCAGGTGAAGGGTACTGTGTTTACGGTACCTGGAGGCTGACATACCGCAAGCGAAGGGTCCGCCTTCCCCTCGCTTTAAATAAAAAATCCGGAGGCGGGGACACGGGAAGGAGCCGGCGTCGCACGTCGGCAACAGGGGGATTGCCCATCCTTGTATAAAAAATCGAAGGCAGCCGGGTGCAGTGTTGACTTCCGTCGCGAAGCACGATAGTGTTTCCCGATGGAAACAACACAGCACAACACCGTCTCCACGTGGAGGCGGAGCTTCTCCCGGGTAGGAAGCCCATCTTCCGCTCTTCAAGCGGGAGATGAGGTTGAGGGGTGGTGCATCACCCTCCGGAAAACCGGATGCACATTTAACTCGAGTCACGTGTGCCCGTATGGCGTGGTTATGTTGGGTGATGGGTTCCTGTGGAAGACCCACTTGAATCCACCGGTCAACATACCGCAAGCGGGGGTCCGCCTCCCCTCGCTTTAAATAAAAAACGCGGAGGCGGGGACACGGGTTAGGAGTCGGCGTTGCACGTCGGCGACAGGGGGCCTGCCCACCCCTGTATAAATAAACGTAGGCAGCCGGGTGCGGTGGTGTCTCGACCGAGACATTGGTATCTCGATTGGGACACTGCTGCACAAGCCGCCTCTACCGGGAGGCGGGTTTAGAAACTTCGGGTAGGAGGCCCACCTTCGCGGCGAAAGCGGGAGGTGAGGTGAGGGTTGTGCATCATCCTCCGGAAATCCGGATGCACATTTACTTCGAGTCACGGGGGCTAACAGGAGTCTGCATTCCTCCTGTCTAATAACGCGGATGCAGGGACACGGGAAGGGTCGATGAGGGTGAGGGGAGCATCGCAACCTCCGCTAAGGTTCCTGGCTCACTTGGGTCCTGAGGTTCCCATTCGGATAGGGTCGGTGGGACCAGGGAACTTCGGTTCCTGGGCTCAAGTGGGTCACAGGGTCTCCATTCGGATAGGGTCGGTGGAACCCGGGGGAACTGAGGCGGACAGATGCTCCCGAGCCTTTCATCCACAGAGTGGGGTGCGCCTTCCCCCATCTTTGAAAAACACGGAGGCGATCGGTGCTGGTTGTATCTACGATGAGATCAACTTAGCGTTTTTTGTTTTCGTTTTCGCGGTAGCTCTTTTTGTTGCGGGTAGGATGCCCACCTTCGCGGCGAAAGCGGGAGGTGAGGTGAGGGTTGTGCATCATCCTCCGGAAATTCGGATGCACATTTACTTCGAGTCACGGGGGCTAACAGGAGTCTGCATTCCTCCTGTCTAATAACGCGGATGCAGGGACACGGGAAGGGTCGATGAGGGTGAGGGGAGCATCGAAACCTCCGCTAAGGTTTCTGGCTCGCTTGGGTCCGGAGGTTCCCATTCGGATAGGGTCGGTGGGACCGGGGAACTTCGGTTCCTGGGCTCAAGCGGGTCATAGGGTTTCCATTCGGATAGGGTCGGTGGAACCCGAGGAAGCTGAAGCGGACAGATGCTCCCGAGCCTTTCATCCACAGAGTGGGGTGCGCCTTCCCCCATCTTTGAAAAACACGGAGGCGTCCGGTGCTGGTTGATCTGCGATGAGATCAATTCAGCGTTTTTTGTTTTCGTTAGTTTTAAGTTAGTTTAAGTTAGTGTTAAGTTAATTTTAAGTTAGTTGTAAGTTAGTTTTAAGCTAATACTCTTTTTCTCTTTTCAGGGTTTATTTTCAGGTTAGCTCGCGTCGGGTAGGAGATGCAGCGAGGGTTAGTGCATCACCCTCCGGAAAAATCGGATGCACGCTTATTTCGAGTCACGGATGCCGTCGAGTGGCGAGACATGTCAAGTGACGGGTCGCTGACCCCGAGGCTGACATATCTCAACAGGAGTCTGCATTCCTCCTGTATAAAAAGGCGGATGCAGGGACACGGGAAGGGTTGATGAGGGTGAGGGGACCATTGTAATGGTCTGCTGGTGTCCCTTTAGTGCTTTGCTGGGTCTGTAGGTCTCCATTCGGATAGGGTCGGTGGAACCGGGGAACTTCGGTTCTTGGGCTCAGCGGGTACTTGGGTGCTCATACGGATAGGGTCGGTGGGACCCGGGAACATCAGCAGACTTGGGTGGTCCCAAGCCTTTCATCCACAAGGTGGGGTATGCCTTCCTCCAGCCGGAAAACGCGGAGGCATATGCGGTGCCGAGGTGTATCTCCAATGTGATCACCTCGGTCAAATGGTTAGTGCCTGAACGGGCGGTGTGCCGGCCTAGCGATCGAGCGGGACCGTCGACCAAACGCCGGGGAGGGCATCGCCCCGAGTAGTAGTCGACGAGATACTTCTCTGCCGATTCTGCCTAGGTGAGTGGGCCCCTCCATTAAAATGAGGGGAGCTCGGTCGAGAGGAAGGCACATCTCTCAACACAGGAGTCTACCTAGTGGGGGCCTGCCTTACCCCACTCTAAAACAAGCGAAGGCACACGCGAATCATCTGGGTCCCCCCGGGTGGCTGGACACCTGGGGGGACACCACCAGAGGTGGTCCCCCGGCAGAGGGGGAATAAAACTAGTGGGCAGGGTGGCCGACGTGCGTGGTCTCCGAGGGGACCCGTAGCGATCCGGACCCTGTTTTCGGCCCTCTTTGAAGGGTGCACTCCTCCGATGGTGCGCCACCTTGTCGTGGTGGAGGAGCTCCCCTCTTCCTTCGGGTTGAGGGGTCTAAGAGCGCACCATTGCACTTCCTCGTGGTGTCCGCTGTAGGCGGCGGCTTCGGATGAAAACGAAAACGAAAGCGGCCCTCGGGCCGTGAGTAGCGAGTATGTGAGTAATCCGAAGTCGTCGTGGGCGGACATCACGAGAAGGGGGGTTGCGCTCCCTCCGGGCTTTATGGCCTGATGCGCATAGGGGAAGGAAAACCCTGACTCCAAACCCGGCACAATGGGGCTGTTACGGGTGGAAGAACACCCAACCCATTCTTTCTTCCTCCCATCCTAAACCTCCCATCCTTTTTCCCCGACCGATTGTCCCAAGGTCTCCACTTCTACTTTTCTTCGGGGTGGCGCCCGCTTTCAAATAGCACGGTACCCGGCTTTGGGTGCAGATGGAGCCCAGCGACTCCATAGAGATGAGGTCTGCTGCCGCGGACCAGTCTCGTTCGCTGGAAGGGGTTGGCGGCCCTGACTTCAATCGCCCAGTGGTACGGCACTGTAGGGGGAGCCTAGCTCTCCGCCCGTAACTTGTGTGGGTGCTCCCACAGGGGGGATGAGGTGGCGGATCGGTGGGTGCTCCCGCCGTGAAGCGTCCCTCAAAGGGGAAAAACGGGAACCGGCCGGGACCCTCGCCCGAGGGACTGGTGGGGTGACTTTGTCACCTGCCGGGCCAGAGGCGGGGATTATCTCGGTGGCGGTTCCTCTGTGTGTGAATGGTGTGTGCATGTGTGAGTGTGTGTGTGGGTGGAGTTCGGGTCTCTCCTCGGAGAGACGCGGAAATCCACCATCTTTTTGGCCACCGGGCAGTAGAGTCTTCGGGTCGCGGCTTGCTTTCAAGAGGGTTGGTGCCTCACCCTCCGGAAAAATCGGAGGCATACTTATGTCGAGTCTCGGGAACCGTCGAGTGGAGCGGTCCTTATGTCAGGTGAAGGGTACTGTGTTTACGGTACCTGGAGGCTGACATACCGCAAGCGAAGGGTCCGCCTTCCCCTCGCTTTAAATAAAAAATCCGGAGGCGGGGACACGGGAAGGAGCCGGCGTCGCACGTCGGCAACAGGGGGATTGCCCACCCTTGTATAAAAAATCGAAGGCAGCCGGGTGCAGTGTTGACTTCCGTCGCGAAGCACGATAGTGTTTCCCGATGGAAACAACACAGCACAACACCGTCTCCACGTGGAGGCGGAGCTTCTCTCGGATAGGAAGCCCATCTTCCGCTCTTCAAGCGGGAGGTGAGGTTGAGGGGTGGTGCATCACCCTCCGGAAAACCGGATGCACATTTAACTCGAGTCACGTGTGCCCGTATGGCGTGGTTATGTTGGGTGATGGGTTCCTGTGGAAGACCCACTTGAATCCACCGGTCAACATACCGCAAGCGGGGGTCCGCCTCCCCTCGCTTTAAATAAAAAACGCGGAGGCGGGGACACGGGTTAGGAGTCGGCGTTGCACGTCGGCGACAGGGGGCCTGCCCACCCCTGTATAAATAAACGTAGGCAGCCGGGTGCGGTGGTGTCTCGACCGAGACATTGGTATCTCAATTGGGACACTGCTGCACAAGCCGCCTCTACCGGGAGGCGGGTTTAGAAACTTCGGGTAGGATGCCCACCTTCGCGGCGAAAGCGGGAGGTGAGGCGAGGGTTGTGCATCATCCTCCGGAAATCCGGATGCACATTTACTTCGAGTCACGGGGGCTAACAGGAGTCTGCATTCCTCCTGTATAATAACGCGGATGCAGGGACACGGGAAGGGTCGATGAGGGTGAGGGGAGCATCGCAACCTCCGCTAAGGTTTCTGGCTCGCTTGGGTCCGGAGGTTTCCATTCGGATAGGGTCGGTGGGACCGGGGAACTTCGGTTCCTGGGCTCAAGCGGGTCATAGGGTTTCCATTCGGATAGGGTCGGTGGAACCCGAGGAAGCTGAGGCGGACAGATGCTCCCGAGCCTTTCATCCACAGAGTGGGGTGCGCCTTCCCCAGCTTTGAAAAACTCGAAGGCGTCCGGTGCTGGTTGATCTGCGATGAGATCAATTCAGCGTTTTTTGTTTTCGTTCTCGCGGTAGTTCTTTTTGTTGCGGGTAGGATGCCCACCTTCGCGGCGAAAGCGGAAGGTGAGGTGAGGGTTGTGCATCACCCTCCGGAAATCCGGATGCACATTTACTTCGAGTCACGTGGGCCAACAGGAGTCTGCATTCCTCCTGTATAAAAACGCGGATGCAGGGACACGGGAAGGGTCGATGAGGGTGAGGGGAGCATCGAAACCTCCGCTAAGGTTTCTGGCTCGCCTGGGTCCGAAGGTTCCCATTCGGATAGGGTCGGTGGGACCAGGGAATTTCGGTTCCTGGGCTCAGGCGGGTCATAGGGTTTCCATTCGGATAGGGTCGGTGGAACCCGAGGAAGCTGAGGCGGACAGATGCTCCCGAGCCTTTCATCCACAGAGTGGGGTGCGCCTTCCCCCATCTCTGAAAAACACGGAGGCGTCCGGTGCTGGTTGATCTGCGATGAGATCAATTCAGCGTTTTTTGTTTTCGTTAATTTTTAAGTTAGTTTAAGTTAATTTTAAGTTAATTTTAAGTTAGTTATAAGTAGTTTTTAAGTTAGTTTTAAGTTAATCCTTCTTTTTCTTTCAGGTTTTTCTTTTCAGGTTAGCTCGCGTCGGGTAGGAGATGCAGCGAGGGTTAGTGCATCACCCTCCGGAAAAACCGGATGCACGCTTATTTCGAGTCACGGATGCCGTCGAGTGGCGAGGCATGTCAAGTGACGGGTCGCTGACCCCGAGGCTGACATATCTCAACAGGAGTCTGCATTCCTCCTGTATAAAAAGGCGGATGCAGGGACACGGGAAGGGTCGATGAGGGTGAGGGGACCATTGTAATGGTCTGCTGGTGTCCCTTTAGTGCTTTGCTGGGTCTGTAGGTCTCCATTCGGATAGGGTCGGTGGAACCGGGGAACTTCGGTTCTTGGGCTCAGCGGGTACTTGGGTGCTCATACGGATAGGGTCGGTGGGACCCGGGAACATCAGCAGACTTGGGTGGTCCCAAGCCTTTCATCCACAAGGTGGGGTATGCCTTCCTCCAGCCGGAAAACGCGGAGGCATATGCGGTGCCGAGGTGTATCTCCAATGTGATCACCTCGGTCAAATGGTTAGTGCCTGAACGGGCGGTGTGCCGGCCTAGCGATCTAGCGGGACCGTGACCAAACGCCGGGGAGCCGCATCGCCCCGAGTAGTAGTCAACGAGATACTTCTCTGCCGATTCTGCCTAGGTGAGTGGGCCCCTCCATTAAAATGAGGGGAGCTCGGTCGAGAGGAAGGCACATCTCTCAACACAGGAGTCTACCTAGTGGGGGCCTGCCTTACCCCACTCTAAAACAAGCGAAGGCACACGCGAATCATCTGGGTCCCCCTGGGTGGCTGGACACCTGGGGGGACACCACCAGAGGTGATCCCCCGGCAGAGGGGGAAAAAATGTAGTGGGCAGGGCGGCCGGCGTGCGTGGTCTCCGGACCCGTAGCGATCCGGACCCTGTTTTCGGCCCTCTTCGAAGGGTGCACTCCTCCGATTGCAGGCCACCTTGACGTGGTGGAGGGGCTTAGCCGCCCCCCGGTCTCCGGGCCCATCGGGCCCCCCACTTCGACACCTAGGTGTCGGGGGGGCCCGGTGGGTCTCTCGGGCCCCCACTTCGACACTTTCGTGTCGGGGGGGCCCGGGGACCGGGGGACGGTGACCAAGAGCCTGCATTGCACTTCCCTCCCCGGAAGGGGAGGAAGGGGGGTTGCGCTCCCTCCGGGCACTCTGGCCTGATGCGCATAGGGGTAGGCGGCCCTGACTGCAATCGCCCGGGTTGAGGATCCCGTTAAGGGTGGAAAAACACCCCAATCCTCTTGTATCCCCAATTCCTGCTCCTATCCTTAGATATCCTTTCTTAGTCTCTCTTACCCATCCCACCCTTACCTCCTTCTCCTTCCCATTGCCCCATGAATCCTTAATTCCTGGTGTGTGGATGTGTGCGTGGATGGATGAATGGCGCGTCTTGCGCGTGTGTTCCCACCTTACCTCCCATCCTTATCCGCCCCATTGTCCCCAAAATCCCCCTCTTATTCTTCGTAAGGGTGGCTCCCTTCTTTACAATAGCCTGGTATGCGTGTGTGTGTGTATGAGGTGTGAACGGACGCGCGTGGATATTCCCCGGAGACTAACCAAGGGGGGAGTAGTTGCCCCCCGACCGGGAAGGGTGCGTGAAGTCAGTACCCAGGCTCCTCCCCTAGTAATAAGGGTAAATATAAGTCCGGACTCCCCGGCAAAGGTCCCGTGAACGGGGAGGGCACACTAGAGGGAAGACCGCTCCGCACCCTTGATCGGAGCCTATCCGGGGGTTGAAGCGCGCGTTCCGGGAGCACAGTGTGGAGGGGAGGGTGGCTCCCTCTTCCTCATACCCTGCCGGTGGGG
This sequence comes from Camponotus floridanus, assembly GCF_003227725.1. Lineage (NCBI taxonomy): Eukaryota > Metazoa > Arthropoda > Insecta > Hymenoptera > Formicidae > Camponotus > Camponotus floridanus. The sequence continues at coordinate 74,603 of NW_020229235.1, forward strand.
GATATACCCCGGCAAACTCTAGCCCGGGTGCGGAATGAGCGGCTGTTCGGATCAGCACGCGTTCCGCACCTGGGGTGAGTATAAACCTATAGCATTCTTGTGGACCCGGCCCACTCCGGGAAACCTTTTTTAGTAGCTTTTTAGGTAGGGGTAGGGCTAGCCACCCGAAAACGGCCTCTCCGCTCCCCTACATGTCATTAGGGCCTCTATTCAACCGGGGACCAGACCCTACCGAGGTAGGGTTGCCGTGATAGCCGAACCGGTTTCTGAGTCTTACTGTTATCATGAATTCTACACAATCAAAAAATACTAAAACTACGGTAGAGGAGTACATAACAGAGATCCCCCTCTCTGGGGATGTAGGCGTCGTTACGGAGGGTTCGCAGTCGGAGGCTTATCTCGAACAACAAGCGACATTAAGTAATAAGGACGGATTACAATCTGTTGTAGACGCAAAAGAAGGGCTCGACTGCGAACACGGTCGAATAAAAAATGTGTCTGCTGAAAGGCAATTTGAGATAGAGGCTCCAAATGTTCAAGATACTGTTCCAGGTGTCCAAGATCCAGCTATAGAAGAGGCTACGTCGCGCAATACGGAACCTGAACTTCCTGAGATTGTGTCACGCATAACTCGGGTTGAGGAGGCCCCCCAACTTGCGATGTCCATTCCAGTAGAGGTCTCCGCTGAGGTACCTGAAAGTATGGAAGTAGAAGACGCTAATCGTGCACAGAAGAGAAAAATCCGTCGTGCGGGGGCGGATATTAACGAGGATAGCGAAGAGGAGGCCATGCGACCTCCGAAATCCAGACTTCGTAATAGAAGAGTACTGCTCGACGATGTGCAGACCAACGACGCTTTACTGGATCCCTCCCGAAGGACTTCAACGATGGGTGGTGGTGATGCCACCCAATACTCCACGTCTGAGGCTGAGGAGGATAAAGGCAAGAAGGTCGGTCGTCCCAAGAAAACCAAGCGTTCGATTGACCCGGAGGAAGCAGAAAGAAAAATTCTGGCTGCGACGGGAGTTGCACCCGAAAATATGAAAGAGGATCTGCTTTTAACGATGACGGCATCAGACATTAGTGCCCAGGCTCTTGAGTACTTGGAGCATATTGATATGATTCGCGTAAAGAGTGGAAAGCTGCAAGGCAGTCTTAGTGGTGAGATGAAAAAGAGGAAGCTCTGTTTAGATGACATGATTCGTGCACTGCAAGTCAAAGCCGATTCGAAGAATGATCCTGAATTCCTCAAGCATAAGTTGAATGAGCTAATGAATGAAATTAAAAAACATAAAAAAGAAGAAGAGAAGCGAAATAGAGAGGTAAGCGAACTACGCGAAATTATCAGTGAGCTGAAAAAAGAAAACAAGGAGATGAGAGAAGAATTACGAAAGATGAGAGCAGAGGTAAACAGAGTGAGTGAAGAGAGAATCGACTCTAAAAAAGAGAAGGCAAAGGAGGAGCCTTCTCTTAAAGCAGAAGGAAACACTAATAGAGGAAGATACTCACCTAGAGAGTCGTCGGTGGAGTCTAGGTCCAGGAGTCCTTCGATAGTCTTCCGCCCTCCCCTTGGAGGTAAATCGGTCCCTATCCCAGAGGGCCTAAAACAAAATAAAGTAGAAAGATTAGATATTATCAGCCAACAGATAGAGGCCCTAACGAAAGTCAGGGCCAGACTTAGCCAAACGGGAGTTCTGCAAGACAAGGAAGGAATGCAGGAAATGGAAACGGAGATGGCACCACCACCGTCCTCCCCTCTCCCACAAAGGAAACCCAGGATTAAGGTTTTGGAAAACATCCAACTAGTTCCTCCTCATAGGTCCCGGGCTGAAAGTACAGATCAAGTAAAAGGAGCAAGCACTGAGAGTCAAGCTCAGGACAAGAACCCCAGTGCTCGACCGGAAACAGGAAAGGACGAATGGACTAAGGTGTCCAGGAAAGAGAAAAGGAGGGAAAAAAGGAAGAGGAAGGGGGAGGCCCCGAACCAACCGGTCTCGGGCCCTCCACTTCCTCCCTCTGAAGGAAGGGTCCAGGAAGTAGGAAAAGCTGGCGGCAAACGAGAAGGAATCCCCAAAAGGAAGGTCCCGAAAACCGCGGCGGTTTGTATAAAGGGGAGTGGTGAGAACTTCTCGTACGCGGAAGCACTGCGAAAAGCCCGTAGCAGTATCTCACTAGCTGACTTACAGATAGGTTCCCCTAGAATACGCAAAGGGGTCAATGGAGCTACGATAATCGAGATTTCTGGTCCCGATAACAACGAGAAAGCGGACCAACTCGTGACAAAGCTCCAAGAAATATTAGAAGATGCGGTTATTTCCCGCCCAACAATCAAGGGCGAACTCAGACTAATTGGACTGGAAGAGTCAATTACTAAGTCTGAAATTGAGTTTGCTATTGCAGATTTGGGTGGCTGTAACATTCACGAGGTTTCAGTTGGAGAAATCCGCCCAACGCGAAGTGGTCTGAACACGGTGTGGCTCAGATGTCCGTTAAAGTCGGCGGTTGCTATTGCCAATAAAGGCAAAATCCCACTCGGTTGGTCGATGATTAAAGTGGAACTACTGCGAGCCAGACCTGCGCAGTGCTTCCGTTGTTGGAAGGTTGGCCATTCGATCAGGGGCTGTAAGTCTGAGGAAGATTTTAGTAATTGCTGCTTCCGATGCGGACGTAGAGGTCATCAGGCTAAAAGTTGTCAAAATCCAATCCGCTGTATCCTATGTAGCAAACTAAATCGAGAAAGTAATCATAGAGTGGGATCTCCTCAATGTGAGGGCATTAAAATAACAGAGAATACTCAAAAGGCGACAACCTCGGATCGGAGAAACGAGGCTACAAATATGGAAGTCATCAATGACTAGAATCCTTCAATGCAACGCCAATCATTGCAGAGCGGCAATGGATTTGTTGGCACAATTTGAGATAGAGAAAAGGATTGGTGTCACCATTGTGTCGGAACCCTTGAATGTCCCAACTGATGGTACCTGGTTTACAAACCGATGCGGAACAGTTGCTATCCACTGGTGCAACAATCATTTTGAAAGCCCAGGTATTCTATGCAAGCAGGGACGATATAGTGTCACTGCTCGATGGAAAGACTTCTCCATTGTGGCTTGTTATATATCCCCGAATGTTCCCGATGGGGAATACTCACACTTTTTAAACGAGTTGGACACGGTCATTACGGAATTGGAACAACACCGCGTAATTCTTGCTGGCGACTTCAATGCCAAGGATGTAATGTGGGGTGCTCGCCTCACAGACACCCGTGGCGAAAAAGTAGCGCGCTGGGCGGCCAGTCAAGATCTAAGACTACTCAACCAAGGCAATGCACCCACATGCATCAGATATCACGGCGATTCCGTCGTTGATATCACGTGGTCAACGGCCGATATCCATCAGTATATTTCAGAATGGAGAGTATTGGAGGAGTTCACACATTCGGATCATTTGTACATTATGTTTAAAATAGAAATAAATAATGTAAACGGACACGATGACAATGAAGAGAATGTAAATATGTATAAAGATATGTACATTGATGGCGTAAGTGTAAATACATACGGTGTAAATATTGAAGAGATGAATATGTACAATGACGCAAATGCAAGTATGTACAGTGTTAATGACGATGAGCACGAAGATGAAATGAATATCTACAAGCATGTTAAAAAGAAAAGATATGTAAAATGGAGCCACAAAAAGATGGACCTTGAGCTGTTTCGTGAAGTCCTCGAGTGGAAGTGTGCAGATACTCCTACCATTAATACGGCTAGAGAAGCGGCACATTGGATGGCAGACGCCTTGATTGATGCGTGTAATCTATCCATGCCTCGGGTCAAGAAAATCAAAAGACACCAGGCTTACTGGTGGAACAGCACAATTGCGGAATTACGCATAGTATGCAGGAACGCCAGAAGAAGATGGCAAAGGCTGAAAAGACGACGACAACAAAGAGCATCACAGGAGCAGTTACTAGAAGCTGAGGCTGCGTATAGGGATGCGAAAGCCACGCTACGCAATGAGATCAACAGAGCCAAGGATCAGGCATGGTCGGAGCTTATACAGTCTATAAATGACGATCCGTGGGGACTACCCTATCGAATAGTTTTAAAGAGACTTCGGAGATCATCTCCATGCATATCCGAAATGCTATCGATTAATATCCTTAACAGCACGATGGATAGGTTGTTCCCCCATGATCCACAATGGGACGAACGAGTTGAAGAATTTCCTCCTGTATTGGAGTCCCTGAACGACGGAGAAGAAATATCTTTTATGGAGGTATATCGGCTAATGTGTCAACGCAATGTCACCAATACTGCCCCCGGCTGTGATGGAATCAAGGCACTATACCTCAGAAAGGCTCCAGGTGCCATGATTGCACGAATCGTCGAGTGTTTTAATACATGTATTAAGGAAGGACGTTTTCCTAAGGAGTGGAAACGGGCGTTTCTGGTTCTCATACCTAAGGGCCCTCTTGATCTTCGCAACCCTAAAGTTAGGCCCATTTGCCTCTTGAATGAAATGGGCAAATTGCTAGAGAGAGTGCTCGCACGCAGAATAGAAGACTGGATATATACTAATCCTGAGTACGATCTGACGGACACGCAATATGGATTCAGAAAGTTAAAATCCACATGCGACGCACTGTATCACGTTAAAGAGTTTGTGCAAGCGGCTACTAGTCATAATGATGTCGTGATAGCAATTAGCCTTGACATTAGTAACGCCTTTAATTCCATTAAGTGGAAGCATATTCGACGCATGCTCGTCGAGAGGGGATTTCCCCCTTATATTAGGAAAATTATTAATGATTATTTGTCGGATAGGAGTGTTGAGTTCCCCACGTGCGAGGGGGAAACTCAAGTCCGCAGAGTCACAGCGGGTGTCCCTCAGGGCTCAGTCCTGGGGCCCACTTTGTGGAATCTTACCTACGACTGGGCCCTGAGGGTTCCACTAGAGCAGGACTCATTGGTCATCGGATATGCGGACGACACAATAATTCTAGTCAGAGCAACAGATATACATGAGGGTATCGCTAGAGCCAATTTACAAACTAGCAGAATACTTGCACGAATAAAGAAATTAGATCTAACGGTCGCTGAAGCGAAAACGGAGGTAGTTATTTTCAAACACCGTAAACGCAAGCTACCGGAAAATTTGTGCATACGGGTCGGAAATGAAATGATCCAATCTAAACCATCAATGAAATATTTAGGAATTTATCTTGATCAGAATTGGACATTTAAACACCACGTAGATTATATAGAAGGTAAAGCTATGAAGATATCACAGCAATTAGGAAGGCTTATGCCCAATCTACGGGGGCCTACTGAGAAGAAGCGTAAGCTTTACGCGAATACCATTGGCTCCATCATCTTTTATGGAGCTCCTATATGGTGCGACGAAGTCAATGGATCTAGTTCTCTGTGGAAACAGATCCTAAGGATACAGAGAGTAATTGCGTTGCGAGTGGTGTCTGGGTATCGCACAGTGTCGGCAGATGCTGCACTTGTGTTGGCCAGGATTGTCCCAACCACCCTGCAGGCGTCTTATTTAAAGCGAGTATTCCTACGGATCCGTGATCTGAAACAAACTGTTGAGTGGAGTCGTAAGGAAGAGAGAGCAATTAAAGACGAGGAGAAGATACTCACGATTAGGCAATGGCAAATTTGGATGATGAGAGACGGAGCATATGGCAGACGTACGTGTGAAGCAGTTGGACCACAGCTAAATATCTGGCTTGGGAGAGAGCATGGTGTACTCACCTACCGAGCAACACAGTTGCTAACTGGTCACGGCTGCTTTAATGCGTTCCTATACAGGATAGGGAAGGAGAATAGCCCGATATGCTCCTTCTGTCAAGCAGAAATAGATACTACAGAGCACACTATTCAATCATGTGAACGATGGTTGGTGGAACGGAACGAGTTAAGTGAAAAGCTAGGGCCGGACCTAGGTCTTCCAGTATTGGTTAGAAGGATTTGCGAAGATACAGAAGTCTGGCAGGCCTTTCTCCAGTTTGCTGAAAAAGTCATGCGCACTAAAGAAGATGAGGAAAGGCTCCGCGAACATCAGCGTGGACGTGAGGACGAAATAAACAGCGAGGTGGAGGAGGTGGAGGAAGAGGACGAAACAACAGATGTTTAGCTTACCTTAACCTGCTTCCTAAGTCCTAGAAGATGATGAGATCAGGATCCCTGGTCCCTCTCTGGAAAACCTGGAACAAACAAAGAACATATTTACATATATACATATATACACATATATACACACACACACATATACACACATGTATACGCACACATGCACACACACACACACGTACATATACACGCACACTCGCTCACACACTGACACACGCACACACACATACACACATACACACATACATACACACACACACATACACACATCCATCCACACCGGTTTTCTTCCCGTTTCGAGGAGAGAGAGAGAGAAATACATTTTGAAATATACACTTCGAAATATATATATATAACTGAGGTACGTTGTTGTTTAATAACAACAATGGCACACACATATACACAGGAAGCGGGGGAAGTGACATCTTTAAAGTCCTCTCTCAAATTCATGATGAACAGAGTTCTTATATATATATATATATATACATATATTGACACTGTGGGTCCAAAGACAAACACGCACACAAGGGGACATAACATCGAGATGAGGGTCATGGGGATAAGGGATAGGGCAAGAAGAGGTAAAGGGAGGGTTGGGTAATTATGGGTAACGGGGGAAGGGGGGTAGGGACTTCATTCATGTTCATTTTCACCTTACACACACTACACTGACACCGGCTCAATTTAGAGCCAATCACAGGGACATATTTCGAGATGGGGTCATTGGTAGGGCGGAGGGTGGGGAAGGAGAGGGTTGGGGGGTAGGGATGGGATTATGGGGGGGGGTAAAAGGGAAAAAAGGGGGGGTAGGGATATCAGTCATCGCATTATACGCGCACACATACAAGAACACCCACACGGCAACAGCACATACACACACACACATTACATTCACTCATCCAATCACATCACACGGCACAATTACACAACACACATACACTGGACGGAGGAAGCCCGGACACGACGGGGGGGCGGGTCCCCCATTAGGCGTAACCCCTCAGTCGGGTATTCCGACTGGGCACCGACTGAGGGGTCGGCCATACACGGATGGACGCACAGAGAGGAGTTTTTAGTGGGTAGTGGGCCGTTAAATAGGCCGAGTCCCACACTGCCCCGCCCTACGGGGGGCGGGGCGTGCGTAAGAAGCATTTTCTCCTCTCTCGTAAAAAAAAAAAAAAAAAAAAAAAAAAAAGGTTAGGTTAGGTTAGGTTAGGTTAGGTTAGGTTAGGTTAGGTTAGGTTAGGTTAGGTTAGGTTAGGTTAGGTTAGGTTAGGTTAGGTTAGGTTAGGTTAGGTTCTCCTCCGATGGTGCGCCACCTTGTCGTGGTGGAGGAGCTCCCCTCTTCCTTCGGGTTGAGGGGTCTAAGAGCGCACCATTGCACTTCCTCGTGGTGTTCGTCGCGGTGGTGGCGGGTGAAAGCGAAAACGAAAGCGGCCCTCGGGCCGTGAGTAGTGAGTATGAGAGTAGCCCAAAGCCGCCGCGCGGACATCACGAGAAGGGGGGTTGCGCTCCCTCCGGGCTTTATGGCCTGATGCGCATAGGGGAAGGAAAACCCTGACTCCAAACCCGGCACAATGGGGCTGTTACGGGTGGAAGAACACCCAACCCATTCTTTCTTCCAACCCATCCTAAACCTCCCATCCTTCTTCCTCGACCGATTGTCCCAGGGTCTCAACTTCTACTTTCTTCGGGGTGGCGCCCGCTTTCAAATAGCACGGTACCCGGCTTTGGGTGCAGATGGAGCCCAGCGACTCCATAGAGATGAGGTCTGCTGCCGCGGACCAGTCTCGTTCGCTGGAAGGGGTTGGCGGCCCTGACTTCAATCGCCCAGTGGTACGGCACTGTAGGGGGAGCCTAGCTCTCCGCCCGTAACTTGTGTGGGTGCTCCCGCAGGGGGGATGAGGTGGCGGATCGGCGGGTGCTCCCGCCGTGAAGCGTCCCTCAAAGGGGAAAAACGGGAACCGGCCGGGACCCTCGCCCGAAGGACTGGTAAGGTGACTTTGTCACCTGCCGGGCCAGAGGCGGGGATTATCTCGGTGGCGGTTCCTCTGTGTGTGAATGGTGTGTGCATGTGTGAGTGTGTGTGTGTGGGTGGAGTTCGGGTCTCTCCTCGGAGAGACGCGGAAATCCACCATCTTTTTGGCCACCGGGCAGTAGAGTCTTCGGGTCGCGGCTCGCTTTCAAGAGGGTTGGTGCCTCACCCTCCGGAAAAATCGGAGGCATACTTATGTCGAGTCTCGGGAACCGTCGAGTGGAGCGGTCCTTATGTCAGGTGAAGGGTACTGTGTTTACGGTACCTGGAGGCTGACATACCGCAAGCGAAGGGTCCGCCTTCCCCTCGCTTTAAATAAAAAATCCGGAGGCGGGGACACGGGAAGGAGCCGGCGTCGCACGTCGGCAACAGGGGGATTGCCCATCCTTGTATAAAAAATCGAAGGCAGCCGGGTGCAGTGTTGACTTCCGTCGCGAAGCACGATAGTGTTTCCCGATGGAAACAACACAGCACAACACCGTCTCCACGTGGAGGCGGAGCTTCTCCCGGGTAGGAAGCCCATCTTCCGCTCTTCAAGCGGGAGATGAGGTTGAGGGGTGGTGCATCACCCTCCGGAAAACCGGATGCACATTTAACTCGAGTCACGTGTGCCCGTATGGCGTGGTTATGTTGGGTGATGGGTTCCTGTGGAAGACCCACTTGAATCCACCGGTCAACATACCGCAAGCGGGGGTCCGCCTCCCCTCGCTTTAAATAAAAAACGCGGAGGCGGGGACACGGGTTAGGAGTCGGCGTTGCACGTCGGCGACAGGGGGCCTGCCCACCCCTGTATAAATAAACGTAGGCAGCCGGGTGCGGTGGTGTCTCGACCGAGACATTGGTATCTCGATTGGGACACTGCTGCACAAGCCGCCTCTACCGGGAGGCGGGTTTAGAAACTTCGGGTAGGAGGCCCACCTTCGCGGCGAAAGCGGGAGGTGAGGTGAGGGTTGTGCATCATCCTCCGGAAATCCGGATGCACATTTACTTCGAGTCACGGGGGCTAACAGGAGTCTGCATTCCTCCTGTCTAATAACGCGGATGCAGGGACACGGGAAGGGTCGATGAGGGTGAGGGGAGCATCGCAACCTCCGCTAAGGTTCCTGGCTCACTTGGGTCCTGAGGTTCCCATTCGGATAGGGTCGGTGGGACCAGGGAACTTCGGTTCCTGGGCTCAAGTGAGTCACAGGGTCTCCATTCGGATAGGGTCGGTGGAACCCGGGGGAACTGAGGCGGACAGATGCTCCCGAGCCTTTCATCCACAGAGTGGGGTGCGCCTTCCCCCATCTTTGAAAAACACGGAGGCGATCGGTGCTGGTTGTATCTACGATGAGATCAACTTAGCGTTTTTTGTTTTCGTTTTCGCGGTAGCTCTTTTTGTTGCGGGTAGGATGCCCACCTTCGCGGCGAAAGCGGGAGGTGAGGTGAGGGTTGTGCATCATCCTCCGGAAATTCGGATGCACATTTACTTCGAGTCACGGGGGCTAACAGGAGTCTGCATTCCTCCTGTCTAATAACGCGGATGCAGGGACACGGGAAGGGTCGATGAGGGTGAGGGGAGCATCGAAACCTCCGCTAAGGTTTCTGGCTCGCTTGGGTCCGGAGGTTCCCATTCGGATAGGGTCGGTGGGACCGGGGAACTTCGGTTCCTGGGCTCAAGCGGGTCATAGGGTTTCCATTCGGATAGGGTCGGTGGAACCCGAGGAAGCTGAAGCGGACAGATGCTCCCGAGCCTTTCATCCACAGAGTGGGGTGCGCCTTCCCCCATCTTTGAAAAACACGGAGGCGTCCGGTGCTGGTTGATCTGCGATGAGATCAATTCAGCGTTTTTTGTTTTCGTTAGTTTTAAGTTAGTTTAAGTTAGTGTTAAGTTAATTTTAAGTTAGTTGTAAGTTAGTTTTAAGCTAATACTCTTTTTCTCTTTTCAGGGTTTATTTTCAGGTTAGCTCGCGTCGGGTAGGAGATGCAGCGAGGGTTAGTGCATCACCCTCCGGAAAAATCGGATGCACGCTTATTTCGAGTCACGGATGCCGTCGAGTGGCGAGACATGTCAAGTGACGGGTCGCTGACCCCGAGGCTGACATATCTCAACAGGAGTCTGCATTCCTCCTGTATAAAAAGGCGGATGCAGGGACACGGGAAGGGTTGATGAGGGTGAGGGGACCATTGTAATGGTCTGCTGGTGTCCCTTTAGTGCTTTGCTGGGTCTGTAGGTCTCCATTCGGATAGGGTCGGTGGAACCGGGGAACTTCGGTTCTTGGGCTCAGCGGGTACTTGGGTGCTCATACGGATAGGGTCGGTGGGACCCGGGAACATCAGCAGACTTGGGTGGTCCCAAGCCTTTCATCCACAAGGTGGGGTATGCCTTCCTCCAGCCGGAAAACGCGGAGGCATATGCGGTGCCGAGGTGTATCTCCAATGTGATCACCTCGGTCAAATGGTTAGTGCCTGAACGGGCGGTGTGCCGGCCTAGCGATCGAGCGGGACCGTCGACCAAACGCCGGGGAGGGCATCGCCCCGAGTAGTAGTCGACGAGATACTTCTCTGCCGATTCTGCCTAGGTGAGTGGGCCCCTCCATTAAAATGAGGGGAGCTCGGTCGAGAGGAGGCACATCTCTCAACACAGGAGTCTACCTAGTGGGGGCCTGCCTTACCCCACTCTAAAACACGCGAAGGCACACGCGAATCATCTGGGTCCCCCCGGGTGGCTGGACACCTGGGGGGACACCACCAGAGGTGGTCCCCCGGCAGAGGGGGAATAAAACTAGTGGGCAGGGTGGCCGACGTGCGTGGTCTCCGAGGGGACCCGTAGCGATCCGGACCCTGTTTTCGGCCCTCTTTGAAGGGTGCACTCCTCCGATTGCAGGCCACCTTGACGTGGTGGAGGGGCTTAGCCGCCCCCCGGTCTCCGGGCCCATCGGGCCCCCCACTTCGACACCTAGGTGTCGGGGGGGGCCCGGTGGGTCTCTCGGGCCCCCACTTCGACACTTTCGTGTCGGGGGGGCCCGGGGACCGGGGGACGGTGACCAAGAGCCTGCATTGCACTTCCCTCCCCGGAAGGGGAGGAAGGGGGGTTGCGCTCCCTCCGGGCACTCTGGCCTGATGCGCATAGGGGTAGGCGGCCCTGACTGCAATCGCCCGGGTTGAGGATCCCGTGAAGGGTGGAAAAACACCCCAATCCTCTTTACTCCCCAATTCTTGTTCCCATCCCTAGATATCCATCTCTATTTCTCTCACCCATCCTTACCTTATTTCCTTTTCCTTTCCATTGTCCTATGCTCCTTAACTCCTGGTGTGTGAATGTGGATGAATGAATGTGTGTGTGACGGGTGCCGTCCCCCTTAGGACGGCTAAGGGAGGTGATACCCTGACAGAAAACACAAAATCAACATGGACAGCACGACAAAAAAGGAAACAAACGTACCTTCTCAGGGGGATCGGATACCCCAGAGAACGGCGGAGAATCCGGGTATAGTCCCTGCCCGGGCTCCGTCGTCATCAGACGTAGGGCTGGAGAGGATGTCGTCGGCGGACAGCCTCGACCAATGGAAATCCGCCGAAAAAGAAAAAGATAACGACAGTGGCAATGAAAAAGGACAAGACTATGGTATAAGGAAGGACGAAGAAGGGATAATGGAAAAGGATATGGAAAAGGAATCTCAGGAGACAAATGTTGGATCCCAGGACACGGTGATACTTGATATAAATGATCAAGTTAGGCCACCTCCAGCGACTCCTGTCCTCGATGACCGCATGGATATTATGGAATGCAGGAAGAGAGGAAGAGAAAAGTCCCCCGAAGAGGTAGATGAAGATGAAGGAATAAGATCTAGTCAAAGGTTAAGGAAAGCAAAAGTGAGAGTGATAGGGGACTCCTCGGATGAAGCTCAGCAACAACAAGAGCAAATGCGATCCATGTGCCACATTGACATCTCCGACGATAATGATGAAGTCGAATTTGTGACAGAGTCGGGCGGAAAGGAAGATATCGGGGATGAGGATGAAGGTGTGGTGAAGGAAGGAAAGAGAGGAAGAGGCAGGCCCAGAAAAAATAGAAGAACAGTGATGGGCGTAGAGGAAATAGGAGTCAGAGAGTACAGTGGCTCGGAGGATGAGGAGGGATTCAACCAACTGTCGACATCGGAGATGGGTGCTACAGCCGTTGTATATGTGGAAAGGGTGGATGCTATTAGGAAAACATGTGGAAACATTAAAGGAAATCTGTCGGGCGAAATGAAAAAGAAGCTCCAGGACACAAGGGAAATAATTAAAGGATTGGTCCGGAGATGTGATAAAAGAAAGGACGAAAGGGGAGAAGAGGAGGAAATTAGAAAACTAAGGAAAAAGAACAAGGAACTTATAGAAAAACTTAAAGAAAAGGACATGGACACCATGAAAAGGTTAGAGGAAATTGGAAAACTGCACGAAACCGTGCAAGAATTGAAGTCGGAAATAGGAAGAATGCAAAATATGAGAAAGGACATGGAAAGGATGCAAGACAGGATAAAGGAATTGGAGCAGAACAGTCCTAAGAGAAGGAAACCACCTAGAGGAAGCGATGCAGACGTCGAATCCGATGCAACGATTTGTAGTGAGATAATGAAGTCGAATACGGATTGGTACTTACCTACGGATGACACCCGATGTCTGAATCCCCAGCCAGGGTGTAGTTGGATGCCTGATCCGAGCCCGAAGAAGAAGAAGATCCATCCTAGCCCAGGAGCGAAGAACCTAGAAAAGAAAAGAGAATTAGTAGAAAAGATAAAAAATAATAGAGAAAGGATTAAGAAGGAAGGTACTCTGGGTATGATATCCAAGGAGGAGGAGGAATCTGAAAGGGCATGGCCAATGCTACCACCACCTAGCACGGCAACGCCCCTCCCGCAGAGGAAACAAAGGGATAGGACTTTGGAAAGGAATAGAGAGACGATACAAATACAAGGACAGGAAGCTAATTTGAAGCCAGGTTTTAAACTAGTGGAAAATAGGATAATTAAACCTGGCTTCAAAATAACCAAGGATAAAGGTACACAGTCTGAGAGCAATCAAGAAAGAATGTCCTTGGAAAATATAGATAAGGAAAATGAATGGAAAGAAAATAAAAGCAAAAAACAGAAAAGAAGAGAAAGAAGGGAAGCTGTGATTAAAGAAACGCAAATGAAAGGAAAAGAGTCCAGAGGTATGGAATTGGAAACAAAGGGGAAAAAGCAAATTCGTAGAAGGCCACCAAGATCTGCGGCAGTTACCATTAGAGTAACAGAAAACTTCACATATGCGCAAGCTCTCAGGAAAGCTAGGGAGAAGATTTCCCTTGAAAAAATTGGAATTGAGAGGACTAAAATTAGGAAGACAGCGACAGGCAATATGTTGATAGAAATCCCCGGTGCGGACAGAAATAACGAAGCAGAGAAGCTTGTAACTGAACTCCGAAATGTCTTGGAAGGTGTCGCGTACATTACTCGTCCGACAATTAAAGGAGAAATGCGCATCTTTGGTATTGATGACTCAATAACAAAGGAAGAGATCATCGATATGATTGTAAAGGAAGGAAAATGTAAACATGAAGAAGTAAAGATTGGTGAAATAAAGATGATGAGGAATGGACTAGGCATGGTATGGGCCCAATGTCCTTTGACGGCCGCGATAGCTTTGAATAAGGTCCAGAAGATAAGAGTAGGATGGTCGACTCTGAAGATAGAACTCCTCAACGCTAGAGAGACGCAATGCTTTAAATGTTGGCGCTTCGGACACCTAAAGAGCAAGTGTACGGTGGACATAGATAGAAGAGGATTATGCTATAAATGCAGTGGCAGTGGCCATTTGGTTAAAAACTGCACAAATGCTGCTTTTTGCATAATATGTAAGGAAGCTAATAAAAATCCTAACCATAGATTAGGGTCAGCACCCTGTATTGAGAACAGGAAAAAGAAAGAAAGTAGCACAGAAGCTAAAGATTCACTAACAACTAAGAAAGACATATCAAAGAAAGTGACTACAGCTGAAGACAAAATGGAGGTTGTAACTAACGAATAATGGACGGAATTATGACTAGAAGAGTAATAAAGAAGACTAGAGTAGAGACTAGAATGATAAAAAAGACTAGGGAGATGACTAGAATAGTGCAAATAAACCTTAATCACGCAAAAGCAGCTCACGATTTGCTGACACAGTGGTCGTTAGAAAATAGCGTTGAAATATGCACGGTACAAGAACCGTGGTCGGTAGCTAATAAAGATTACTGGTACGCTAGCAAAAATGGGCTGGCAGCTATCTACTGGAATAGAGGAGTAACCAACACTCCGTGTAGAGTTAAAAGAATAGGCGTACACACTGTGGCTGTAGAATATAAAGGAGTAATACTAGTTTCATGCTACTCGTCACCCAATTCATCATGGGACGAATATGAAGAAATGTTAAACGAGGTTAAAAATATAGTGCGCATAGAGAAACGGAAGATAATCATTAGTGGGGACTTCAATGCAAAGTCCCCTCTGTGGTACTCGACTAAAGAAAACAGTAGAGGTAGAGGGTTAAAAGAGTTAGCGAATAACTTAGACTTGAGGCTACTAAATAACAGTGCGACCCCTACCTGTGTAAGGTCTCAGGGAATGTCAATAGTGGATACAACCTGGTCCACTGCGGACATGGTAACACTTATTGAGGACTGGCAGGTATTAGATGTGGAATCTATGTCGGACCACAAATATATTGTGTTCCATATTGAAACGAATAATAGACACAATGAATATGTACAGAATAAAAAGAAAGCATGGGCTTATTCCAAAATTGATCTTGAACTTTTCCAGGAAGTCTTATCTTGGGAGTGTGCAGGCACAAACATAGAGAATGAGTACAATCGATTGGAAGATAAAGAAAAGATCTGTGAAATAATGGACGGAATCATGGAAAGAGCATGTAACGCTTCTATGCCGAAACTCTCCGGAAAATTTAGAAAAAAGGAAAACGCTTATTGGTGGAACGTTGATATAGCGCAGAAGAGGAAAGAATGTAACACCATGAGAAGGAAATGGAAAAGAAAAAGAAAGAAAGAGAACGATTTGATGAGAGAAGAAGAATATAGGATAGTTAAGAAAGAATTAAGGAATATGATTAAGAAAGCAAAAGAGAGAGCCTGGCAAGAGTTAATCAGGACAATCAAGGATGATCCTTGGGGTCTCCCATATCGCATAGTTCTAAACAGGTTGCGTAGAAACACACCGACGCTGACAGAAATGCTAGAAGTAGAAGTAGTCGATAGAACGATCCGAGAACTCTTTCCAGCAGCGAGAAGAAGGAAAAGCGAAGCCTATTTACAGGAAGAAGCGTGGAGTGAAGAATGGAATGTCACCCTGCAGGAAGTAAGCAAAGTCACTAAAGGTAGAACATCAGCCAACACAGCTCCTGGTATGGACGGATTAAAGTTCGCATACTGGAAACAAATGAGTGAAGCGATGATTGAACTGGTTGCTAAGGTACTAACTTTGTGCGTTAAGAATGGAATTTTCCCGGTTAACTGGAAACGAGCACAACTAATCCTTATCCCGAAGGGTGAATTAGATCCGTCTAATCCAAAAGTACGCCCTATCTGTTTACTTGCGGAGTCAGGGAAGATTTTAGAAAGAATCCTCGTAGAGAGAATGTGGGACTGGATGGAGGTTCACGAAAAAGCAAGACTAAGCCCAAGTCAATTCGGATTTTGCAAGCAAAAGTCAACTACTGACGCCATTGTTGAACTCAGAGAATTCATAGAATATGCACATAAGGAAGGAGCAACAGTTATCGCAATAGGCATCGATATTCAAAATGCGTTCAACTCATTGCAATGGGCGGATATTGTTGACGCTCTCAAGGAAAAGGAATTCCCAGGATATATACAAAGAATTATATACAATTACTTATCTAATAGAACGATTACTTATACTAACATGGACGGAACACAGACTAGAGAAGTTGAGTCAGGGGTACCACAGGGCTCTGTCTTGGGGCCCCTACTATGGAATCTGACCTTCGATAGAGTCCTAAGAGCAAATAAAGAGAGTGGCTGCAGGTTAATTGCGTATGCAGATGATACGCTTATTCTAGCAGTTGGAAACACTTATAAAGTGGCAAAGAAGAGAGCGCTTTTTCAGGTTGCCCGTACAATTCACGACATCAAGGATTTGAAGCTAGAAGTAGCGGCACAAAAGACAGAGATAGTTGTATTTACCCCGGACAAGAAGGTACCACCAACCCTAGAAATCACAATCGACCAGGAAAAGATCAAATCCCAAAGGAAGATGAAGTACCTTGGAGTCATTGTTGACGACAAGCTAACCTTTAAGGACCACATGGAGTATGTGAAAGAAAAAGTTAATAAGGTTACGCGCTCCCTTTGGAGATTGATGCCCAACTTACATGGTCCAACGGAGAGAAAGAGGAGACTTTATGCTAACGTGTTGGCATCCATCATCCTGTATGCCGCTCCTGTGTGGGCACAGGAAACAAAGAAAAAAGGTAAAGTTAGAAGCCTCCTAAAGGACATGCACAAGAGTATAGCGCAAAGAGTGATTGCGGCTTATAAAACTGTGTCTTTGGACGCAGCAGCATTACTGGCAAGAATACCGCCGTATTACCTTGTTGCAGAGGAGAGGAAAAGATCCTATGAAAAAGTGCGACAGATAAAGATAGTAAATAATTGGACGAAAAGAAAAGAAAAGGAAATAACATACGAAGAGAAAGTCCTTATGTACAGAAAATGGAAAAGACATTTAAAAGAAGACTCACTAGTAGGAAACGAGATACGAGCGGCCATCCTCCCAATTTGGGAGAGCTGGCTGAGTAGACAACACGGCATGCTGAGTTTCCATCTAACCCAACTTTTAACAGGACATGGTGTATTTTATAACTTTCTAAAGAGAATCAACAAAACGGATTCCGATGTCTGCCCGCATTGTAACAGGGATTTACGAGACTCGGTGGAGCATACATTGGTGTATTGCGAAGCATGGGACGAACAGAGAATAAGTCTAATTACATCTTTAGGCATTAACATAGAAATACTCACCTTAAATAGGATGATCAGCGAAATGGTGGAATCCAAAGAGAAATGGACGGCAGTGTACACTTTTGCGGAGCAGGTCATGCACCAAAAAGAGGAACACGAACGTCGGATAGAGGCAGAAGCACGCGCTGAGCAAAGACGTAGATATAATTCCCAAGGTAGTAGCGAAACCAGCGATGCACATCTTTAGCTGCAACTGGAACTCCTGAAAAGAAAAGAAAAGAGGAAATTAGCGTACATACATATACATATACACATACACAACATACACGCACATACACAATACACATACATACTCATGCACACGTACACACATACACACACACGCACACACACAAACACACAAACAAACACACACACACACGTACACACACACACACACATACATCAACCAACATACACACGCATACACACACATACACGCAATCAAACTCCCGCACATGCACAACACGCTATTATTGATAATATAAGGAAATAAGAATATATTCACTAATGATAACTAACGACAAGTATAAATGGAGGATGATCATCATCATCATTGATGTGAATGACTTATCCGTACCAACTAATTAACTAGTAAGATGGAAATAGGCCTTAGACAATAAGGAGAAAGAAGTGAGGACACTCTAGTTTACACTATACTTACGAACACGAACATTTATACGCATACATGCACTAGATTACACAACATGACTCTCCTGGGGTAGGGGGGACAGGGACACACACGTTAGGATTCAGACAGAGACACATTTAACACAAGGGGATTGGAAGGGATCATCACCAATTTAAACACAAACAATTACACTCACACGCATTAGGCATACACACACATAAACATCCTTACATACTCCAGGGGAGGAGGGGATATATATGGGGGGGAACAAGGCTAGGGACTATAGACGTAAACACTAATATACACAAAACGGGGAGGGGGATAATGGATGGGAGGAGGGTTGGCGTAGGAGCCGGGGCGGGAAGGGATAGGGGGTTTCTCCTGATTAAGGGAGAAACCGAAGGGGGGAGATTGGGGGTGGGACCTGGGGCGGGAGGGACACAAGGGACACATACACGCAAACACTTGCATACACACACACAATACAATACAACAACAACAAGGGTAGGGTGGGGTTATAGACACAACACAGGGTACACAAGCTAGGGAAGGAAGAAGGAAGAAGAAAGGAAGGACGCGAACATCCGCGTGCCATACCCGACGACTGGTAGCAATGTGAAAACAGTTCCTGGAAGTCGAGTATTGATGGTCAGGATGGACCCGGGGGGGTTTTAGTTGGTAGGCCTGCCGGTGCTTGACTACTCAAGCCCGGCGGGAGAGCCCAACACTACCCCGCCTCTGGCCGTTAAATAGGCCTGGGCGGGGTGTCCATCAGGCGGATTTCCCCCTCGATAACAAAAAAAAAAAAAAAAAAAAAAAAAAAAAAAAAAAGGTTAGGTTAGGTTCTCCTCCGATGGTGCGCCACCTTGTCGTGGTGGAGGAGCTCCCCTCTTCCTTCGGGTTGAGGGGTCTAAGAGCGCACCATTGCACTTCCTCGTGGTGTTCGTCGCGGTGGTGGCGGGTGAAAGCGAAAACGAAAGCGGCCCTCGGGCCGTGAGTAGCGAGTATGAGAGTAGCCCAAAGCCGCCGCGCGGACATCACGAGAAGGGGGGTTGCGCTCCCTCCGGGCACCTTGGCCTGATGCGCATAGGGGTAGGCGGCCCTGACTTCAATCGCCCGGTCGGCCACGACCGTTAGGGATGACCCTGCACTGTCAGGGCCAACCATCCCGGTGGCTAGAGGAAGGAAAACCTCGAATTAAAAACCCGGTCTGGACAGCCCGTGAGCCTCTGGACGGCATGTCCTAAGGGAAGGAAAACCCCGACAGAAAACCAACTTCTTATTTTCAGAACATGGACTACACCAAGAAGAGAGAAGACCTTACCGGCCCAGTGGTTTCGGAGCCACAGGGCCCGGCGGGTGCGGGGGGTATCGTCCCGGCCCCTCCCTCGTCGTCATCCGACGTCGGGCTTCCATCGGAGTTTCCAGAGAGCTCCGGTGGAGATGTGGCTATCTCTGTTTTAGCCAAGGGTCTGCGGAAGACCGTTCCAGGCCTTGGTAAGGGGGGGAGTAAAGACCCCGTGCGCAGGAGCACGAGGCAGGATCCGGGAGCGCAGGCTAGTCCAGCGCCTGCGACCCCGGGTCCTTCGACGGCGAGGGCAGAGGACGAGGAGGCTTGTTTCAAGCGTCCTGGTCCACTGTCCTCCAAGAGGAAGAGGGTGGGGCCCACGGCGCCGAAAGCCGTGGCCTCCACCGACGACGAGGATACGTCGTCCGACGTGGGCTCGGGGACCGACAATGAAATGTCGCTCTCCGAGTACTCGTCGGATACGGCGTATACCTTGAGGCACGGGGGGGACGCGCGACCGAAGCGCGGACGCGGACGCCCCGCGACAACCGGCGAGTGGGTCGGTGTCGAGGGGGTCCGCAAGGAGATGGAGCTCCTGAAGAAGGAGCTGGAGCGCGTGAAGGAGGAGCGGGATATCCTCGGGGCCAGGTTCGAAGTTGACTTCGGACCGACCGCGGGGGGACTCCCCTCCTCCTACGACGTGATGAGGGAGCTCGACAACGAGACCGTCGACTCCCTCATCAATGTCGTCATGGAAGAGATGGAGGCGGTGGAGCGCGTCGCTGAGCGCTCGAAGTCCCTGAAGGGTACCCTGAGGGGAGCGCTTCGGGCTGCGACGCGGCGGGCTCTGGCCGCCTCCAAGCTCTTGTTCACCCGCGCGAACATCAGCGCGGGTGAACAAACGGAGAGAGGGGCCCTCGAGCGGACCCGTCGCGACCTTGAGGCCGCGAAGGGTCTGTTCGAGGAGGCCCAGAGGAAGGTGGAGAGGCTGGAGAGGGAGGTTGAGGTCCTCAAGGCGAAGGAGACCCTTCGGGCCACCAGAGCCGAGAGGACCTTGCCCTCCCCGTGCCCCACTCCTCCCCCAGGGGCGGAGTGCGGCATCGAGGCGATGGAGACGGAGATGGAGGGACCTCCCGTGTTGAGGGATGACCCTCCACCTCCGGTCTCCGTTCGGGAGGAGCCCCTCGGGGACCCGGTCGCTTCTCAAGACCTTTTGGTCGAGAGAATCGTGGCTCGGGTCGTCGAGGTGCTCCGACCCCGAACAGAGAAGACGGCCCGGCCCACCGAGCCTCCAAGGCCCCCTCCCGCAGAAGGGAGGGAGCTGTGGAGCAAGGTGGTGGGCAGGAAGGCCCGCAAGACCCGCGGAGAGGCGGGTACTTCTTCCCAGAAGACTGCTCCCCCCCCTGCCATTAGTGGCAAAGGGGGGAGCAGTGGGAAGAAGAAGAAGAAGGGCCCGAAGAAGGGCGCTGAGGGGGCACCTGCTGGAAAGGTGCCCCCCCAGAAGAAGAAGGGCAAGGCCTCCGCCAGGGTCATCCGAGAGCCGAAGACGGCGGCGGTCCTTCTGACCGTCACCCCTGAGGCGGGGATGACCATGGGGGAGGCCTTGAAGTTGATCGCCCCTGCGAGGGAGATCATACGGGGGAGCGGGACACTCGCGGTCCTGAAGAAGTCCCAGGCTGGGGGCACTCTGTTCCAGTTATCTGGAACGGAGGGCCCCCGCCTGGCAGGGGAGCTTCTCGCGAAGATGCGAGAACTCCTGGGGGGGAGGCCGGGAGTCAGGGTCACCCGGCCCCAGAAGCGCGCGGAGTTGCGCCTTCAGGGGCTGGATGACTCTGTCACCCGGCAAGAGGTGGTTGAGGCCGTCACGGGGTTGACGGACTGCTGCGCGGAGGACCTGTCCGTGGGAGAAATCCGATTTCTCCCGGGTCGGATGGGCTCCGTGTGGCTGCGTTGCCCCGTGCCGGTCTACAACAAGGTCGTCGAGGCGGGGAAGCTCTGCATCGGGTGGGGCGTGGTGGTTGTCAAACCACTCCCGGCCCGCCGGATGCGGTGCTTCCGCTGCCTCGAAGTGGGCCACGGGGCGGCCGGCTGTAAAGGGCCGGACAGGAGTGGCCGCTGCCATAGGTGCGGCGACCGCTCCCACCAGTCGCGGCTGTGCCCGGCGGGGACGCCCAAGTGTCCGCTGTGCGCGGACGTTGGGGTTCCCGACGGTCACTCGCTGGGGGCGGCCACTTGCGTGCCTAGCGCAAAGGTCGCTCACCGGCGTAAAGCAAAGCCCGCCGGTTGGCCCAAGAAAGGCCACCGGGGGAAAGGGGGAAGGGGCCCCGGGGCACGCAACCCTCCGGACGAGCGAGGGGTGCCGGGCCCGGCTCTTCGGCGGAGGAGTAAGGGCCCGTAGGCTCACCCCCCGAACCTCCGCCCCAGCAGGCCCGCGGGACGGAGAGAGTGACCGTTCGAAAGCGAACAAGGGTCCCTCCTCCGTTGCCTCGGAAAAGGGCTCCACCGATGGCGGGGGGTCGTTCGGCCGGGTCCTCTAAGAAGAGGACTATGGCGACCGATCCTCCGCCGCCCAACGGAGAAGGAGATGGCGAGGGCTGTGCTGGGTGAGGAGGACCCTCATAAAGAGAGTTCTCCCACACCCCCCCGCCGGAACTGAAGAAGAAGAAGGACTACGCGGACCGATTCAAAACTGAATCGCTCCGCGTACTCCTTCCTGAGAGGAGGGCAGGGCCGGACCCCTGCGGAGAGGGGCCCTTAATTGGGCCGGGCCGCCCGGTCCCCGTTTGGGATGCTGCCGCGTGTACGCGGGGACTGGGCATTGCAGCAAGGGCGGCTGCACGACGGGGTTTTTAGTGGGTATACCCGGCATTGCACACCGAGGGAGAGGACTAGCCTCTCCTGAGGGCCGGGGAGTCCCACAGTACCCCCCAATGCGCCGGAGCATTGGGGGGTCTGCGTAATGCATTTTCCCCGTCGTTAAAAAAAAAAAAAAAAAAAAAAAAAAGGTTAGGTTAGGTTAGGTTCTCCTCCGATGGTGCGCCACCTTGTCGTGGTGGAGGAGCTCCCCTCTTCCTTCGGGTTGAGGGGTCTAAGAGCGCACCATTGCACTTCCTCGTGGTGTCCGCTGTAGGCGGCGGCTTCGGATGAAAACGAAAACGAAAGCGGCCCTCGGGCCGTGAGTAGCGAGTATGTGAGTAATCCGAAGTCGTCGTGGGCGGACATCACGAGAAGGGGGGTTGCGCTCCCTCCGGGCTTTATGGCCTGATGCGCATAGGGGAAGGAAAACCCTGACTCCAAACCCGGCACAATGGGGCTGTTACGGGTGGAAGAACACCCAACCCATTCTTTCTTCCTCCCATCCTAAACCTCCCATCCTTCTCCCCGACCGATTGTCCCAAGGTCTCCACTTCTACTTTTCTTCGGGGTGGCGCCCGCTTTCAAATAGCACGGTACCCGGCTTTGGGTGCAGATGGAGCCCAGCGACTCCATAGAGATGAGGTCTGCTGCCGCGGACCAGTCTCGTTCGCTGGAAGGGGTTGGCGGCCCTGACTTCAATCGCCCAGTGGTACGGCACTGTAGGGGGAGCCTAGCTCTCCGCCCGTAACTTGTGTGGGTGCTCCCACAGGGGGGATGAGGTGGCGGATCGGCGGGTGCTCCCGCCGTGAAGCGTCCCTCAAAGGGGAAAAACGGGAACCGGCCGGGACCCTCGCCCGAAGGACTGGTGGGGTGACTTTGTCACCTGCCGGGCCAGAGGCGGGGATTGTCTCGGTGGCGGTTCCTCTGTGTGTGAATGGTGTGTGTGTGTGTGAGTGTGTGTGCGGGTGGAGTTCGGGTCTCTCCTCGGAGAGACGCGGAAATCCACCATCTTTTTGGCCACCGGGCAGTAGAGTCCTCGGGTCGCGGCTTGCTTTCAAGAGGGTTGGTGCCTCACCCTCCGGAAAAAATCGGAGGCATACTTATGTCGAGTCTCGGGAACCGTCGAGTGGAGCGGTCCTTATGTCAGGTGAAGGGTACTGTGTTTACGGTACCTGGAGGCTGACATACCGCAAGCGAAGGGTCCGCCTTCCCCTCGCTTTAAATAAAAAATCCGGAGGCGGGGACACGGGAAGGAGCCGGCGTCGCACGTCGGCAACAGGGGGATTGCCCACCCTTGTATAAAAAATCGAAGGCAGCCGGGTGCTGTGTTGACTTCCGTCGCGAAGCACGATAGTGTTTCCCGATGGAAACAACACAGCACAACACCGTCTCCACGTGGAGGCGGAGCTTCTCTCGGGTAGGAAGCCCACCTTCCGCTCTTCAAGCGGGAGGTGAGGTTGAGGGGTGGTGCATCACCCTCCGGAAAACCGGATGCACATTTAACTCGAGTCACGTGTGCCCGTATGGCGTGGTTATGTTGGGTGATGGGTTCTGTGGAAGACCCACTTGAATCCACCGGTCAACATACCGCAAGCGGGGGTCCGCCTCCCCTCGCTTTAAATAAAAAAACGCGGAGGCGGGGACACGGGTTAGGAGTCGGCGTTGCACGTCGGCGACAGGGGGCCTGCCCACCCCTGTATAAATAAACGTAGGCAGCCGGGTGCGGTGGTGTCTCGACCGAGATATTGGTGTCTCGATTGGGACACTGCTGCACAAGCCGCCTCTACCGGGAGGCGGGTTTAGAAACTTCGGGTAGGAGGCCCACCTTCGCGGCGAAAGCGGGAGGTGAGGTGAGGGTTGTGCATCATCCTCCGGAAATCCGGATGCACATTTACTTCGAGTCACGGGGGCTAACAGGAGTCTGCATTCCTCCTGTCTAATAACGCGGATGCAGGGACACGGGAAGGGTCGATGAGGGTGAGGGGAGCATCGCAACCTCCGCTAAGGTTCCTGGCTCACTTGGGTCCTGAGGTTCCCATTCGGATAGGGTCGGTGGGACCAGGGAACTTCGGTTCCTGGGCTCAGGTGGGTCACAGGGTCTCCATTCGGATAGGGTCGGTGGAACCCGGGGGAACTGAGGCGGACAGATGCTCCCGAGCCTTTCATCCACAGAGTGGGGTGCGCCTTCCCCCATCTTTGAAAAACACGGAGGCGATCGGTGCTGGTTGTATCTACGATGAGATCAACTTAGCGTTTTTTTGTTTTCGTTTTCGCGGTAGCTCTTTTTGTTGCGGGTAGGATGCCCACCTTCGCGGCGAAAGCGGGAGGTGAGGTGAGGGTTGTGCATCACCCTCCGGAAATCCGGATGCACATTTACTTCGAGTCACGTGGGCCAACAGGAGTCTGCATTCCTCCTGTCTAAAAACGCGGATGCAGGGACACGGGAAGGGTCGATGAGGGTGAGGGGAGCATCGAAACCTCCGCTAAGGTTTCTGGCTCGCTTGGGTCCGGAGGTTCCCATTCGGATAGGGTCGGTGGGACCAGGGAACTTCGGTTCCTGGGCTCAAGCGGGTCATAGGGTTTCCATTCGGATAGGGTCGGTGGAACCCGAGGAAGCTGAGGCGGACAGATGCTCCCGAGCCTTTCATCCACAGAGTGGGGTGCGCCTTCCCCATCTTTGAAAAACTCGAAGGCGTCCGGTGCTGGTTGATCTGCGATGAGATCAATTCAGCGTTTTTTGTTTTCGTTAGTTTTAAGTTAGTTTAAGTTAGTGCTAAGTTAATTTTAAGTTAGTTGTAAGTTAGTTTTAAGCTAATACTTCTTTTTCTTTCAGGTTTTTATTTTCAGGTTAGCTCGCGCGGGTAGGAGATGCAGCGAGAGTTAGTGCATCACCCTCCGGAAAAATCGGATGCACGCTTATTTCGAGTCACGGATGCCGTCGAGTGGCGAGGCATGTCAAGTGACGGGTCGCTGACCCCGAGGCTGACATACCTCAACAGGAGTCTGCATTCCTCCTGTATAAAAAGGCGGATGCAGGGACACGGGAAGGGTCGATGAGGGTGAGGGGACCATTGTAATGGTCTGCTGGTGTCCCTTTAGTGCTTTGCTGGGTCTGTAGGTCTCCATTCGGATAGGGTCGGTGGAACCGGGGAACTTCGGTTCTTGGGCTCAGCGGGTACTTGGGTGCTCATACGGATAGGGTCGGTGGGACCCGGGAACATCAGCAGACTTGGGTGGTCCCAAGCCTTTCATCCACAAGGTGGGGTATGCCTTCCTCCAGCCGGAAAACGCGGAGGCATCTGCGGTGCCGAGGTGTATCTCCAATGTGATCACCTCGGTCAAATGGTTAGTGCCTGAACGGGCGGTGTGCCGGCCTAGCGATCGAGCGGGACCGTCGACCAAACGCCGGGGCTGGCGTCCCCCCCGAGTAGTAGTCGACGCGATACTTCTCTGCCGATTCTGCCTAGGTGAGAGGGCCCCTCCAATTAAAATGAGGGGAGCTCGGTCGAGAGGAAGGCACATCTCTCAACACAGGAGTCTACCTAGTGGGGGCCTGCCTTACCCCACTCTAAAACAAGCGAAGGCACACGCGAATCATCTGGGTCCCCCTGGGTGGCTGGACACCTGGGGGGACACCACCAGTGGTGGTCCCCCGGCAGAGGGGGAAAAAATTAGTGGGCAGGGTGGCCGGCGTGCGTGGTCCAGATGCACTTGGACCCGCAGCGTTACGGACCTTGTTTTCGGCCCTCTTTGAAGGGTGCACTCCTCCGATGGTGCGCCACCTTGTCGTGGTGGAGGAGCTCCCCTCTTCCTTCGGGTTGAGGGGTCTAAGAGCGCACCATTGCACTTCCTCGTGGTGTTCGTCGCGGTGGTGGCGGGTGAAAGCGAAAACGAAAGCGGCCCTCGGGCCGTGAGTAGCGAGTATGAGAGTAGCCCAAAGCCGCCGCGCGGACATCACGAGAAGGGGGGTTGCGCTCCCTCCGGGCACCTTGGCCTGATGCGCATAGGGGTAGGCGGCCCTGACTTCAATCGCCCGGTCGGCCACGACCGTTAGGGATGCCCCTGCACTGTCAGGGTCTACCATCCCGGTGGCTAGAGGAAGGAAAACCTCGAATTAAAAACCCGGTCTGGACAGCCCGTGAGCCTCTGGACGGCATGTCCTAAGGGAAGGAAAACCCCGACAGAAAACCAATTCTTTTCAGATACATGCAGCACACCAAGAAAGAAGAGAACTTACCGGCCCAGTGGTTTCGGAGCCACAGGGCCCGGCGGGTGTGGGGGGTATCGTCCCGGCCCCTCCCTCGTCGTCATCCGACGTCGGGCTTCCATCGGAGTTTCCAGAGAGCTCCGGTGGAGATGTGGCTATCTCTGTTTTAGCCAAGGGTCTGCGGAAGACCGTTCCAGGCCTTGGTAAGGGGGGGAGTAAAGACCCCGTGCGCAGGAGCACGAGGCAGGATCCGGGAGCGCAGGCTAGTCCAGCGCCGGCGACCCCGGGTCCTTCGACGGCGAGGGCAGAGGACGAGGAGGCTTGCTTCAAGCGTCCTGGTCCACTGTCCTCCAAGAGGAAGAGGGTGGGGCCCACGGCGCCGAAAGCCGTGGCCTCCACCGACGACGAGGATACGTCGTCCGACGTGGGCTCGGGGACCGACAATGAAATGTCGCTCTCCGAGTACTCGTCGGATACGGCGTATACCTTAAGGCACGGGGGGGACGCGCGACCGAAGCGCGGACGCGGACGCCCCGCGACAACCGGCGAGTGGGTCGGTGTCGAGGGGGTCCGCAAGGAGTTGGAGCTCCTGAAGAAGGAGCTGGAGCGAGTGAAGGAGGAGCGGGATATCCTCGGGGCCAGGTTCGAAGTTGACTTCGGACCGACCGCGGGGGGACTCCCCTCCTCCTACGACGTGATGAGGGAGCTCGACAACGAGACCGTCGACTCCCTCATCAATGTCGTCATGGAAGAGATGGAGGCGGTGGAGCGCGTCGCTGAGCGCTCGAAGTCCCTGAAGGGTACCCTGAGGGGAGCGCTTCGGGCTGCGACGCGGCGAGCTCTGGCCGCCTCCAAGCTCTTGTTCACCCGCGCGAACATCAGCGCGGGTGAACAAACGGAGAGAGGGGCCCTCGAGCGGACCCGTCGCGACCTTGAGGCCGCGAAGGGTCTGTTCGAGGAGGCCCAGAGGAAGGTGGAGAGGCTGGAGAGGGAGGTTGAGGTCCTCAAGGCGAAGGAGACCCTTCGGGCCACCAGAGCCGAGAGGACCTTGCCCTCCCCGTGCCCCACACCGCCCCCAGGGGCGGAGTGCGGCATCGAGGCGATGGAGACGGAGATGGAGGGACCTCCCGTGTTGAGGGATGACCCTCCACCTCCAGTCTCCGTTCGGGAGGAGCCCCTCGGGGACCCGGCCGCCTCTCAAGACCTTTTGGTCGAGAGAATCGTGGCTCGGGTCGTCGAGGTGCTCCGACCCCGAACAGAGGAGACGGCCCGGCCCACCGAGCCTCCAAGGCCCCCTCCCGCGGAAGGGAGGGAGTTGTGGAGCAAGGTGGTGGGCAGGAAGGCCCGCAAGACCCGCGGAGAGGCGGGTACTTCTTCCCAGAAGACTGCTCCCCCCCTGCCCCTAGTGGCAAAGGGGGGAGCAGTGGGAAGAAGAAGAAGAAGGGCCCGAAGAAGGGCGCTGAGGGGGCACCTGCTGGAAAGGTGCCCCCCCAGAAGAAGAAGGGCAAGGCCTCCGCCGGGGTCATCCGAGAGCCGAAGACGGCGGCGGTCCTTCTGACCGTCACCCCTGAGGCGGGGATGACCATGGGGGAGGCCTTGAAGTTGATCGCCCCCGCAAGGGAGATCATACGGGGGAGCGGGACACTCGCGGTCCTGAAGAAGTCCCAGGCTGGGGGCACTCTGTTCCAGTTAACTGGAACGGAGGGCCCCCGCCTG
>NW_020229235.1:107500-115000 GCF_003227725.1 Camponotus floridanus
GTTAGGTTAGGTTAGGTTAGGTTAGGTTAGGTTAGGTTAGGTTAGGTTAGGTTAGGTTAGGTTAGGTTAGGTTAGGTTAGGTTAGGTTAGGTTAGGTTAGGTTAGGTTAGGTTAGGTTAGGTTAGGTTAGGTTAGGTTAGGTTAGGTTAGGTTAGGTTAGGTTAGGTTAGGTTAGGTTAGGTTAGGTTAGGTTAGGTTAGGTTAGGTTAGGTTAGGTTAGGTTAGGTTAGGTTAGGTTAGGTTAGGTTAGGTTAGGTTAGGTTAGGTTAGGTTAGGTTAGGTTAGGTTAGGTTAGGTTAGGTTAGGTTAGGTTAGGTTAGGTTAGGTTAGGTTAGGTTAGGTTAGGTTAGGTTAGGTTAGGTTAGGTTAGGTTAGGTTAGGTTAGGTTAGGTTAGGTTAGGTTAGGTTAGGTTAGGTTAGGTTAGGTTAGGTTAGGTTAGGTTAGGTTAGGTTAGGTTAGGTTAGGTTAGGTTAGGTTAGGTTAGGTTAGGTTAGGTTAGGTTAGGTTAGGTTAGGTTAGGTTAGGTTAGGTTAGGTTAGGTTAGGTTAGGTTAGGTTAGGTTAGGTTAGGTTAGGTTAGGTTAGGTTAGGTTAGGTTAGGTTAGGTTAGGTTAGGTTAGGTTAGGTTAGGTTAGGTTAGGTTAGGTTAGGTTAGGTTAGGTTAGGTTAGGTTAGGTTAGGTTAGGTTAGGTTAGGTTAGGTTAGGTTAGGTTAGGTTAGGTTAGGTTAGGTTAGGTTAGGTTAGGTTAGGTTAGGTTAGGTTAGGTTAGGTTAGGTTAGGTTAGGTTAGGTTAGGTTAGGTTAGGTTAGGTTAGGTTAGGTTAGGTTAGGTTAGGTTAGGTTAGGTTAGGTTAGGTTAGGTTAGGTTAGGTTAGGTTAGGTTAGGTTAGGTTAGGTTAGGTTAGGTTAGGTTAGGTTAGGTTAGGTTAGGTTAGGTTAGGTTAGGTTAGGTTAGGTTAGGTTAGGTTAGGTTAGGTTAGGTTAGGTTAGGTTAGGTTAGGTTAGGTTAGGTTAGGTTAGGTTAGGTTAGGTTAGGTTAGGTTAGGTTAGGTTAGGTTAGGTTAGGTTAGGTTAGGTTAGGTTAGGTTAGGTTAGGTTAGGTTAGGTTAGGTTAGGTTAGGTTAGGTTAGGTTAGGTTAGGTTAGGTTAGGTTAGGTTAGGTTAGGTTAGGTTAGGTTAGGTTAGGTTAGGTTAGGTTAGGTTAGGTTAGGTTAGGTTAGGTTAGGTTAGGTTAGGTTAGGTTAGGTTAGGTTAGGTTAGGTTAGGTTAGGTTAGGTTAGGTTAGGTTAGGTTAGGTTAGGTTAGGTTAGGTTAGGTTAGGTTAGGTTAGGTTAGGTTAGGTTAGGTTAGGTTAGGTTAGGTTAGGTTAGGTTAGGTTAGGTTAGGTTAGGTTAGGTTAGGTTAGGTTAGGTTAGGTTAGGTTAGGTTAGGTTAGGTTAGGTTAGGTTAGGTTAGGTTAGGTTAGGTTAGGTTAGGTTAGGTTAGGTTAGGTTAGGTTAGGTTAGGTTAGGTTAGGTTAGGTTAGGTTAGGTTAGGTTAGGTTAGGTTAGGTTAGGTTAGGTTAGGTTAGGTTAGGTTAGGTTAGGTTAGGTTAGGTTAGGTTAGGTTAGGTTAGGTTAGGTTAGGTTAGGTTAGGTTAGGTTAGGTTAGGTTAGGTTAGGTTAGGTTAGGTTAGGTTAGGTTAGGTTAGGTTAGGTTAGGTTAGGTTAGGTTAGGTTAGGTTAGGTTAGGTTAGGTTAGGTTAGGTTAGGTTAGGTTAGGTTAGGTTAGGTTAGGTTAGGTTAGGTTAGGTTAGGTTAGGTTAGGTTAGGTTAGGTTAGGTTAGGTTAGGTTAGGTTAGGTTAGGTTAGGTTAGGTTAGGTTAGGTTAGGTTAGGTTAGGTTAGGTTAGGTTAGGTTAGGTTAGGTTAGGTTAGGTTAGGTTAGGTTAGGTTAGGTTAGGTTAGGTTAGGTTAGGTTAGGTTAGGTTAGGTTAGGTTAGGTTAGGTTAGGTTAGGTTAGGTTAGGTTAGGTTAGGTTAGGTTAGGTTAGGTTAGGTTAGGTTAGGTTAGGTTAGGTTAGGTTAGGTTAGGTTAGGTTAGGTTAGGTTAGGTTAGGTTAGGTTAGGTTAGGTTAGGTTAGGTTAGGTTAGGTTAGGTTAGGTTAGGTTAGGTTAGGTTAGGTTAGGTTAGGTTAGGTTAGGTTAGGTTAGGTTAGGTTAGGTTAGGTTAGGTTAGGTTAGGTTAGGTTAGGTTAGGTTAGGTTAGGTTAGGTTAGGTTAGGTTAGGTTAGGTTAGGTTAGGTTAGGTTAGGTTAGGTTAGGTTAGGTTAGGTTAGGTTAGGTTAGGTTAGGTTAGGTTAGGTTAGGTTAGGTTAGGTTAGGTTAGGTTAGGTTAGGTTAGGTTAGGTTAGGTTAGGTTAGGTTAGGTTAGGTTAGGTTAGGTTAGGTTAGGTTAGGTTAGGTTAGGTTAGGTTAGGTTAGGTTAGGTTAGGTTAGGTTAGGTTAGGTTAGGTTAGGTTAGGTTAGGTTAGGTTAGGTTAGGTTAGGTTAGGTTAGGTTAGGTTAGGTTAGGTTAGGTTAGGTTAGGTTAGGTTAGGTTAGGTTAGGTTAGGTTAGGTTAGGTTAGGTTAGGTTAGGTTAGGTTAGGTTAGGTTAGGTTAGGTTAGGTTAGGTTAGGTTAGGTTAGGTTAGGTTAGGTTAGGTTAGGTTAGGTTAGGTTAGGTTAGGTTAGGTTAGGTTAGGTTAGGTTAGGTTAGGTTAGGTTAGGTTAGGTTAGGTTAGGTTAGGTTAGGTTAGGTTAGGTTAGGTTAGGTTAGGTTAGGTTAGGTTAGGTTAGGTTAGGTTAGGTTAGGTTAGGTTAGGTTAGGTTAGGTTAGGTTAGGTTAGGTTAGGTTAGGTTAGGTTAGGTTAGGTTAGGTTAGGTTAGGTTAGGTTAGGTTAGGTTAGGTTAGGTTAGGTTAGGTTAGGTTAGGTTAGGTTAGGTTAGGTTAGGTTAGGTTAGGTTAGGTTAGGTTAGGTTAGGTTAGGTTAGGTTAGGTTAGGTTAGGTTAGGTTAGGTTAGGTTAGGTTAGGTTAGGTTAGGTTAGGTTAGGTTAGGTTAGGTTAGGTTAGGTTAGGTTAGGTTAGGTTAGGTTAGGTTAGGTTAGGTTAGGTTAGGTTAGGTTAGGTTAGGTTAGGTTAGGTTAGGTTAGGTTAGGTTAGGTTAGGTTAGGTTAGGTTAGGTTAGGTTAGGTTAGGTTAGGTTAGGTTAGGTTAGGTTAGGTTAGGTTAGGTTAGGTTAGGTTAGGTTAGGTTAGGTTAGGTTAGGTTAGGTTAGGTTAGGTTAGGTTAGGTTAGGTTAGGTTAGGTTAGGTTAGGTTAGGTTAGGTTAGGTTAGGTTAGGTTAGGTTAGGTTAGGTTAGGTTAGGTTAGGTTAGGTTAGGTTAGGTTAGGTTAGGTTAGGTTAGGTTAGGTTAGGTTAGGTTAGGTTAGGTTAGGTTAGGTTAGGTTAGGTTAGGTTAGGTTAGGTTAGGTTAGGTTAGGTTAGGTTAGGTTAGGTTAGGTTAGGTTAGGTTAGGTTAGGTTAGGTTAGGTTAGGTTAGGTTAGGTTAGGTTAGGTTAGGTTAGGTTAGGTTAGGTTAGGTTAGGTTAGGTTAGGTTAGGTTAGGTTAGGTTAGGTTAGGTTAGGTTAGGTTAGGTTAGGTTAGGTTAGGTTAGGTTAGGTTAGGTTAGGTTAGGTTAGGTTAGGTTAGGTTAGGTTAGGTTAGGTTAGGTTAGGTTAGGTTAGGTTAGGTTAGGTTAGGTTAGGTTAGGTTAGGTTAGGTTAGGTTAGGTTAGGTTAGGTTAGGTTAGGTTAGGTTAGGTTAGGTTAGGTTAGGTTAGGTTAGGTTAGGTTAGGTTAGGTTAGGTTAGGTTAGGTTAGGTTAGGTTAGGTTAGGTTAGGTTAGGTTAGGTTAGGTTAGGTTAGGTTAGGTTAGGTTAGGTTAGGTTAGGTTAGGTTAGGTTAGGTTAGGTTAGGTTAGGTTAGGTTAGGTTAGGTTAGGTTAGGTTAGGTTAGGTTAGGTTAGGTTAGGTTAGGTTAGGTTAGGTTAGGTTAGGTTAGGTTAGGTTAGGTTAGGTTAGGTTAGGTTAGGTTAGGTTAGGTTAGGTTAGGTTAGGTTAGGTTAGGTTAGGTTAGGTTAGGTTAGGTTAGGTTAGGTTAGGTTAGGTTAGGTTAGGTTAGGTTAGGTTAGGTTAGGTTAGGTTAGGTTAGGTTAGGTTAGGTTAGGTTAGGTTAGGTTAGGTTAGGTTAGGTTAGGTTAGGTTAGGTTAGGTTAGGTTAGGTTAGGTTAGGTTAGGTTAGGTTAGGTTAGGTTAGGTTAGGTTAGGTTAGGTTAGGTTAGGTTAGGTTAGGTTAGGTTAGGTTAGGTTAGGTTAGGTTAGGTTAGGTTAGGTTAGGTTAGGTTAGGTTAGGTTAGGTTAGGTTAGGTTAGGTTAGGTTAGGTTAGGTTAGGTTAGGTTAGGTTAGGTTAGGTTAGGTTAGGTTAGGTTAGGTTAGGTTAGGTTAGGTTAGGTTAGGTTAGGTTAGGTTAGGTTAGGTTAGGTTAGGTTAGGTTAGGTTAGGTTAGGTTAGGTTAGGTTAGGTTAGGTTAGGTTAGGTTAGGTTAGGTTAGGTTAGGTTAGGTTAGGTTAGGTTAGGTTAGGTTAGGTTAGGTTAGGTTAGGTTAGGTTAGGTTAGGTTAGGTTAGGTTAGGTTAGGTTAGGTTAGGTTAGGTTAGGTTAGGTTAGGTTAGGTTAGGTTAGGTTAGGTTAGGTTAGGTTAGGTTAGGTTAGGTTAGGTTAGGTTAGGTTAGGTTAGGTTAGGTTAGGTTAGGTTAGGTTAGGTTAGGTTAGGTTAGGTTAGGTTAGGTTAGGTTAGGTTAGGTTAGGTTAGGTTAGGTTAGGTTAGGTTAGGTTAGGTTAGGTTAGGTTAGGTTAGGTTAGGTTAGGTTAGGTTAGGTTAGGTTAGGTTAGGTTAGGTTAGGTTAGGTTAGGTTAGGTTAGGTTAGGTTAGGTTAGGTTAGGTTAGGTTAGGTTAGGTTAGGTTAGGTTAGGTTAGGTTAGGTTAGGTTAGGTTAGGTTAGGTTAGGTTAGGTTAGGTTAGGTTAGGTTAGGTTAGGTTAGGTTAGGTTAGGTTAGGTTAGGTTAGGTTAGGTTAGGTTAGGTTAGGTTAGGTTAGGTTAGGTTAGGTTAGGTTAGGTTAGGTTAGGTTAGGTTAGGTTAGGTTAGGTTAGGTTAGGTTAGGTTAGGTTAGGTTAGGTTAGGTTAGGTTAGGTTAGGTTAGGTTAGGTTAGGTTAGGTTAGGTTAGGTTAGGTTAGGTTAGGTTAGGTTAGGTTAGGTTAGGTTAGGTTAGGTTAGGTTAGGTTAGGTTAGGTTAGGTTAGGTTAGGTTAGGTTAGGTTAGGTTAGGTTAGGTTAGGTTAGGTTAGGTTAGGTTAGGTTAGGTTAGGTTAGGTTAGGTTAGGTTAGGTTAGGTTAGGTTAGGTTAGGTTAGGTTAGGTTAGGTTAGGTTAGGTTAGGTTAGGTTAGGTTAGGTTAGGTTAGGTTAGGTTAGGTTAGGTTAGGTTAGGTTAGGTTAGGTTAGGTTAGGTTAGGTTAGGTTAGGTTAGGTTAGGTTAGGTTAGGTTAGGTTAGGTTAGGTTAGGTTAGGTTAGGTTAGGTTAGGTTAGGTTAGGTTAGGTTAGGTTAGGTTAGGTTAGGTTAGGTTAGGTTAGGTTAGGTTAGGTTAGGTTAGGTTAGGTTAGGTTAGGTTAGGTTAGGTTAGGTTAGGTTAGGTTAGGTTAGGTTAGGTTAGGTTAGGTTAGGTTAGGTTAGGTTAGGTTAGGTTAGGTTAGGTTAGGTTAGGTTAGGTTAGGTTAGGTTAGGTTAGGTTAGGTTAGGTTAGGTTAGGTTAGGTTAGGTTAGGTTAGGTTAGGTTAGGTTAGGTTAGGTTAGGTTAGGTTAGGTTAGGTTAGGTTAGGTTAGGTTAGGTTAGGTTAGGTTAGGTTAGGTTAGGTTAGGTTAGGTTAGGTTAGGTTAGGTTAGGTTAGGTTAGGTTAGGTTAGGTTAGGTTAGGTTAGGTTAGGTTAGGTTAGGTTAGGTTAGGTTAGGTTAGGTTAGGTTAGGTTAGGTTAGGTTAGGTTAGGTTAGGTTAGGTTAGGTTAGGTTAGGTTAGGTTAGGTTAGGTTAGGTTAGGTTAGGTTAGGTTAGGTTAGGTTAGGTTAGGTTAGGTTAGGTTAGGTTAGGTTAGGTTAGGTTAGGTTAGGTTAGGTTAGGTTAGGTTAGGTTAGGTTAGGTTAGGTTAGGTTAGGTTAGGTTAGGTTAGGTTAGGTTAGGTTAGGTTAGGTTAGGTTAGGTTAGGTTAGGTTAGGTTAGGTTAGGTTAGGTTAGGTTAGGTTAGGTTAGGTTAGGTTAGGTTAGGTTAGGTTAGGTTAGGTTAGGTTAGGTTAGGTTAGGTTAGGTTAGGTTAGGTTAGGTTAGGTTAGGTTAGGTTAGGTTAGGTTAGGTTAGGTTAGGTTAGGTTAGGTTAGGTTAGGTTAGGTTAGGTTAGGTTAGGTTAGGTTAGGTTAGGTTAGGTTAGGTTAGGTTAGGTTAGGTTAGGTTAGGTTAGGTTAGGTTAGGTTAGGTTAGGTTAGGTTAGGTTAGGTTAGGTTAGGTTAGGTTAGGTTAGGTTAGGTTAGGTTAGGTTAGGTTAGGTTAGGTTAGGTTAGGTTAGGTTAGGTTAGGTTAGGTTAGGTTAGGTTAGGTTAGGTTAGGTTAGGTTAGGTTAGGTTAGGTTAGGTTAGGTTAGGTTAGGTTAGGTTAGGTTAGGTTAGGTTAGGTTAGGTTAGGTTAGGTTAGGTTAGGTTAGGTTAGGTTAGGTTAGGTTAGGTTAGGTTAGGTTAGGTTAGGTTAGGTTAGGTTAGGTTAGGTTAGGTTAGGTTAGGTTAGGTTAGGTTAGGTTAGGTTAGGTTAGGTTAGGTTAGGTTAGGTTAGGTTAGGTTAGGTTAGGTTAGGTTAGGTTAGGTTAGGTTAGGTTAGGTTAGGTTAGGTTAGGTTAGGTTAGGTTAGGTTAGGTTAGGTTAGGTTAGGTTAGGTTAGGTTAGGTTAGGTTAGGTTAGGTTAGGTTAGGTTAGGTTAGGTTAGGTTAGGTTAGGTTAGGTTAGGTTAGGTTAGGTTAGGTTAGGTTAGGTTAGGTTAGGTTAGGTTAGGTTAGGTTAGGTTAGGTTAGGTTAGGTTAGGTTAGGTTAGGTTAGGTTAGGTTAGGTTAGGTTAGGTTAGGTTAGGTTAGGTTAGGTTAGGTTAGGTTAGGTTAGGTTAGGTTAGGTTAGGTTAGGTTAGGTTAGGTTAGGTTAGGTTAGGTTAGGTTAGGTTAGGTTAGGTTAGGTTAGGTTAGGTTAGGTTAGGTTAGGTTAGGTTAGGTTAGGTTAGGTTAGGTTAGGTTAGGTTAGGTTAGGTTAGGTTAGGTTAGGTTAGGTTAGGTTAGGTTAGGTTAGGTTAGGTTAGGTTAGGTTAGGTTAGGTTAGGTTAGGTTAGGTTAGGTTAGGTTAGGTTAGGTTAGGTTAG
>NW_020229235.1:120000-210000 GCF_003227725.1 Camponotus floridanus
CGAGGAAGCTGAAGCGGACAGATGCTCCCGAGCCTTTCATCCACAGAGTGGGGTGCGCCTTCCCCCATCTTTGAAAAACACGGAGGCGTCCGGTGCTGGTTGATCTGCGATGAGATCAATTCAGCGTTTTTTGTTTTCGTTAGTTTTAAGTTAGTTTAAGTTAGTGTTAAGTTAATTTTAAGTTAGTTGTAAGTTAGTTTTAAGCTAATACTCTTTTTCTCTTTTCAGGGTTTATTTTCAGGTTAGCTCGCGTCGGGTAGGAGATGCAGCGAGGGTTAGTGCATCACCCTCCGGAAAAATCGGATGCACGCTTATTTCGAGTCACGGATGCCGTCGAGTGGCGAGACATGTCAAGTGACGGGTCGCTGACCCCGAGGCTGACATATCTCAACAGGAGTCTGCATTCCTCCTGTATAAAAAGGCGGATGCAGGGACACGGGAAGGGTTGATGAGGGTGAGGGGACCATTGTAATGGTCTGCTGGTGTCCCTTTAGTGCTTTGCTGGGTCTGTAGGTCTCCATTCGGATAGGGTCGGTGGAACCGGGGAACTTCGGTTCTTGGGCTCAGCGGGTACTTGGGTGCTCATACGGATAGGGTCGGTGGGACCCGGGAACATCAGCAGACTTGGGTGGTCCCAAGCCTTTCATCCACAAGGTGGGGTATGCCTTCCTCCAGCCGGAAAACGCGGAGGCATATGCGGTGCCGAGGTGTATCTCCAATGTGATCACCTCGGTCAAATGGTTAGTGCCTGAACGGGCGGTGTGCCGGCCTAGCGATCGAGCGGGACCGTCGACCAAACGCCGGGGAGGGCATCGCCCCGAGTAGTAGTCGACGAGATACTTCTCTGCCGATTCTGCCTAGGTGAGTGGGCCCTCCATTAAAATGAGGGGAGCTCGGTCGAGAGGAAGGCACATCTCTCAACACAGGAGTCTACCTAGTGGGGGCCTGCCTTACCCCACTCTAAAACACGCGAAGGCACACGCGAATCATCTGGGTCCCCCCGGGTGGCTGGACACCTGGGGGGACACCACCAGAGGTGGTCCCCCGGCAGAGGGGGAATAAAACTAGTGGGCAGGGTGGCCGACGTGCGTGGTCTCCGAGGGGACCCGTAGCGATCCGGACCCTGTTTTCGGCCCTCTTTGAAGGGTGCACTCCTCCGATGGTGCGCCACCTTGTCGTGGTGGAGGAGCTCCCCTCTTCCTTCGGGTTGAGGGGTCTAAGAGCGCACCATTGCACTTCCTCGTGGTGTTCGTCGCGGTGGTGGCGGGTGAAAGCGAAAACGAAAGCGGCCTTCGGGCCGTGAGTAGCGAGTATGAGAGTAGCCCAAAGCCGCCGCGCGGACATCACGAGAAGGGGGGTTGCGCTCCCTCCGGGCACCTTGGCCTGATGCGCATAGGGGTAGGCGGCCCTGACTTCAATCGCCCGGTCGGCCACGACCGTTAGGGATGCCCCTGCACTGTCAGGGTCTACCATCCCGGTGGCTAGAGGAAGGAAAACCTCGAATTAAAAACCCGGTCTGGACAGCCCGTGAGCCTCTGGACGGCATGTCCTAAGGGAAGGAAAACCCCGACAGAAAACCAATTTCTTTCAGATAACCATGGAGCACACCGAAGAAGAGAAGAAACGTACCGGCCCAGTGGTTTCGGAGCCACAGGGCCCGGCGGGTGTGGGGGGTATCGTCCCGGCCCCTCCCTCGTCGTCATCCGACGTCGGGCTTCCATCGGAGTTTCCAGAGAGCTCCGGTGGAGATGTGGCTATCTCTGTTTTAGCCAAGGGTCTGCGGAAGACCGTTCCAGGCCTTGGTAAGGGGGGAGTAAAGACCCCGTGCGCAGGAGCACGAGGCAGGATCCGGGAGCGCAGGCTAGTCCAGCGCCGGCGACCCCGGGTCCTTCGACGGCGAGGGCAGAGGACGAGGAGGCTTGCTTCAAGCGTCCTGGTCCACTGTCCTCCAAGAGGAAGAGGGTGGGGCCCACGGCGCCGAAAGCCGTAGCCTCCACCGACGACGAGGATACGTCGTCCGACGTGGGCTCGGGGACCGACAATGAAATGTCGCTCTCCGAGTACTCGTCGGATACGGCGTATACCTTAAGGCACGGGGGGGACGCGCGACCGAAGCGCGGACGCGGACGCCCCGCGACAACCGGCGAGTGGGTCGGTGTCGAGGGGGTCCGCAAGGAGTTGGAGCTCCTGAAGAAGGAGCTGGAGCGAGTAAAGGAGGAGCGGGATATCCTCGGGGCCAGGTTCGAAGTTGACTTCGGACCGACCGCGGGGGGACTCCCCTCCTCCTACGACGTGATGAGGGAGCTCGACAACGAGACCGTCGACTCCCTCATCAATGTCGTCATGGAAGAGATGGAGGCGGTGGAGCGCGTCGCTGAGCGCTCGAAGTCCCTGAAGGGTACCCTGAGGGGAGCGCTTCGGGCTGCGACGCGGCGGGCTCTGGCCGCCTCCAAGCTCTTGTTCACCCGCGCGAACATCAGCGCGGGTGAACAAACGGAGAGAGGGGCCCTCGAGCGGACCCGTCGCGACCTTGAGGCCGCGAAGGGTCTGTTCGAGGAGGCCCAGAGGAAGGTGGAGAGGTTGGAGAGGGAGGTTGAGGTCCTCAAGGCGAAGGAGACCCTTCGGGCCACCAGAGCCGAGAGGACCTTGCCCTCCCCGTGCCCCACACCGCCCCCGGGGCGGAGTGTGGCATCGAGGCGATGGAGACGGAGATGGAGGGGCCTCCCGTGTTGAGGGATGACCCTCCACCTCCGGTCTCCGTTCGGGAGGAGCCCCTCGGGGACCCGGCCGCCTCTCAAGACCTTTTGGTCGAGAGAATCGTGGCTCGGGTCGTCGAGGTGCTCCGACCCCGAACAGAGGAGACGGCCCGGCCCACCGAGCCTCCAAGGCCCCCTCCCGCAGAAGGGAGGGAGTTGTGGAGCAAGGTGGTGGGCAGGAAGGCCCGCAAGACCCGCGGAGAGGCGGGTACTTCTTCCCAGAAGACTGCTCCCCCCCCTGCCACTAGTGGCAAAGGGGGGAGCAGTGGGAAGAAGAAGAAGAAGGGCCCGAAGAAGGGCGCTGAGGGGGCACCTGCTGGAAAGGTGCCTCCCCAGAAGAAGAAGCAGGGCAAGGCCTCCGCCAGGGTCATCCGAGAGCCGAAGACGGCGGCGGTCCTTTTGACCGTCGCCCCTGAGGCGGGGATGACCATGGGGGAGGCCTTGAAGTTGATAGCCCCTGCAAGGGAGATCATACGGGGGAGCGGGACACTCGCGGTCCTGAAGAAGTCCCAGGCTGGGGGCACTCTGTTCCAGTTATCTGGAACGGAGGGCCCCCGCTTGGCAGAGGAGCTTGTCGCGAAGATGCGACAACTCCTGGGGGGGAGGCCGGGAGTCAGGGTCACCCGGCCCCAGAAGCGCGCAGAGTTGCGCCTTCAGGGGCTGGATGACTCTGTCACTCGGCAAGAGGTGGTTGAGGCCGTCACGGGGTTGACGGACTGCTGCGCGGAGGACCTGTCCGTGGGAGAAATCCGATTTCTCCCGGGTCGGATGGGCTCCGTGTGGCTGCGTTGCCCCGTGCCGGTCTACAACAAGGTCGTCGAGGCGGGGAAGCTCTGCATCGGGTGGGGCGTGGTGGTTGTCAAACCACTCCCGGCCCGCCGGATGCGGTGCTTCCGCTGCCTCGAAGTGGGCCACGGGGCGGCCGGCTGTAAAGGGCCGGACAGGAGTGGCCGCTGCCATAGGTGCGGCGACCGCTCCCACCAGTCGCGGCTGTGCCCGGCGGGGACGCCCAAGTGTCCGCTGTGCGCGGACGTTGGGGTTCCCGACGGTCACTCGCTGGGGGCGGCCACTTGCGTGCCTAGCGCAAAGGTCGCCCACCGGCGTAAAGCCGCGTTGGCCAAAAAGGCCACCGGGAAGGGGAAGGGCCCGGGCACGCAACCCTCGACGAGCGAGGGTGCGGCCCCGGCTGCTTCCGGCGGAGGGAGTAAGGGGGGCCCGCGTAGGGCTCAACCCCCCGAAACCTCCGCCCCAGCAGGGCCCGCGGGGACGGAGAGAGTGACCCGTTCGAAAGCGAACAAGGGTCCCTCCTCCGTTGCCTCGGAAAAGGGCTCCACCGATGGCGGGGAGGGTCGTTCGGCCGGGTCCTCTAAGAAGAGGACTATGGCTGACCGATCCTCCGCCGCCCAACGGGAGAAGGAGATGGCGAGGGCTGTGCTGGGTGGGGAGGACCCTCATAAAGAGAGTTCTCCCACACCCCCCCGCCGGAAATGAAGAAGAAGAAGGACTACGCGGACCGATTCAAAAACTGAATCGCTCCGCGTACTCCTTCCTGAGAGGAGGGCAGGGCCGGACCCCTGCGGAGAGGGGCCCTTAATTGGGCCGGGCCGCCCGGTCCCCGTTTGGGATGCTGCCGCGTGTACGCGGGGACTGGGCATTGCAGCAAGGGCGGCTGCACGACGGGGTTTTTAGTGGGTATACCCGGCATTGCACACCGAGGGAGAGGACTAGCCTCTCCCGAGGGCCGGGGAGTCCCACAGTACCCCCCAATGCGCCGGAGCATTGGGGGGTCTGCGTAATGCATTTTCCCCGTCGTTAAAAAAAAAAAAAAAAAAAAAAAAAAAAAAAAAAGGTTAGGTTAGGTTAGGTTAGGTTAGGTTAGGTTAGGTTAGGTTCTCCTCCGATTGCAGGCCACCTTGACGTGGTGGAGGGGCTTAGCCGCCCCCCGGTCTCCGGGCCCATCGGGCCCCCCACTTCGACACCTAGGTGTCGGGGGGGGCCCGGTGGGTCTCTCGGGCCCCCACTTCGACACTTTCGTGTCGGGGGGGCCCGGGGACCGGGGGGCGGTGACCAAGAGCCTGCATTGCACTTCCCTCCCCGGAAGGGGAGGAAGGGGGGTTGCGCTCCCTCCGGGCACTCTGGCCTGATGCGCATAGGGGTAGGCGGCCCTGACTGCAATCGCCCGGGTTGAGGATCCCGTTAAGGGTGGAAAAACACCCCAATCCTCTTGTATCCCCAATTCCTGCTCCTATCCTTAGATATCCTTTCTTAGTCTCTCTTACCCATCCCACCCTTACCTCCTTCTCCTTCCCATTGCCCCATGAATCCTTAATTCCTGGTGTGTGGATGTGTGCGTGGATGGATGAATGGCGCGTCTTGCGCGTGTGTTCCCACCTTACCTCCCATCCTTATCCGCCCCATTGTCCCCAAAATCCCCCTCTTATTCTTCGTAAGGGTGGCTCCCTTCTTTACAATAGCCTGGTATGCGTGTGTGTGTGTATGAGGTGTGAACGGACGCGCGTGGATATTCCCCGGAGACTAACCAAGGGGGGAGTAGTTGCCCCCCGACCGGGAAGGGTGCGTGAAGTCAGTACCCAGGCTCCTCCCCTAGTAATAAGGGTAAATATAAGTCCGGACTCCCCGGCAAAGGTCCCGTGAACGGGGAGGGCACACTAGAGGGAAGACCGCTCCGCACCCTTGATCGGAGCCTATCCGGGGGTTGAAGCGCGCGTTCCGGGAGCACAGTGTGGAGGGGAGGGTGGCTCCCTCTTCCTCATACCCTGCCGGTGGGGGATATACCCCGGCAAACTCTAGCCCGGGTTCGGGATGAGCGGCTGCTCGGATCAGCACGCGTCCCGGACCTGGGGTGAGTATAAACCTCTGCATAATTGTGGGCCCGGCCCACTCCGGGAAATCTTTTATTAGAGCCACAGGCAGGGGTAGGGTTCGCCCCCCGAAAACGGCTTCTCCGCTCCCCTGCATGTCACTAGGGTATTCTTTTAACCGGGGAAGTAGCTTCGCTGCGGCAAGCTGTCACGATGACCGAACCGGTCCTAGAATCTCTTACTATTATGGAATCTTTAAATCAAAACCCAAAAACTGAAGATGTTACGCAGGTCACCGAAGAAGGAAAGGTGCTTGACCCCCCACAGGTTGAGCGAGTAGAAAACGTAGGAGTAGCCATCCCAACATCTTTGGCTAAGGAAGAAATGTTAGAGTGGGAGGCTCGGCAGTTGGAGGGTAAAACCCCCACCGAATCGCAACAAGAAGAGACGTCGCAAGCTCCTAGCTTGATGGCAATCAGTCAGGACGTAGCAACGCCTCCATATGAGACATCTGAACCCATCGACGACTTAAAGGCACCTCGAATGGAGGAGGTACCCCCGATGGGGACGCTGGAGGCGATGCCATCTAGTGTGGTGACTGACCCCATAGGAATGGATTACGAAGACGCTAATAGAGCGCCTAAGAGGAAGAATCGACCTCAAGAAATTGATTCACAGGAGGAAAATGGAGAAGAGGTCATGAGGCCTCCTAAGCTCAGGATCAGAAACAGGCGCGTACTGCGTGATGACGATCAAAACGGTGACTCACAGGAAGAGCCTTCTCAGACGATAGCGCCGGCGTGTGGTGATGGAAAAAACACTGCTCAGGGCTCGGCGTCTGAGACTGATGAAGAGAAACGGAAGAAGCCAGGTCGCCCGAAGAAGTGTAAACGGGCCATCGATCCTGAAGAGGCGGAAAAGAAAATCATGGAAGCAACGGGAGTCGCACCAGAGCACATCGATGAGAATTTGCTCTTGAGCATGACGGCCTCGGACATTAG
Organism: Camponotus floridanus; assembly: GCF_003227725.1. NCBI lineage: Eukaryota > Metazoa > Arthropoda > Insecta > Hymenoptera > Formicidae > Camponotus > Camponotus floridanus. The sequence continues at coordinate 126,580 of NW_020229235.1, forward strand.
CGCGCAAGCTCTCGAGTATTTAGAGCACTTAGAAGTCATACGAGTGAAGAGTGGCCGACTGCAAGGCGGCCTAAGCGGCGAATTGAAGAAGAGAAAGACGTGCCTAGAGGAAATGGTCCGAGCATTACAGTTTAAGGCGGAATCAAAGAATGACCCGGAGTTCCTAAAACACAAATTAGGAGAATTGATGAACGAAATTAAGAAGCATAAAAAGGAGGAAGAAAAGCGCAACCGAGAGGTTAGTGAGTTGAGAGAAACAATAAATGAGCTAAGAAAAGAGAATAGAGAGATGAGAGAGGAGCTACGACGCGTACGCGAGGAAGTAAGAAGAAATAGTGAAGAGAGAGTTGTCAGCAGAAGCGAGAGGGAGGGGGAAGGTCCCCCCCCTCGAAGAGTAGAAGAGTCTGGCACTAAATGGAAGATGCATTCATCTAGGAACTCATCCGTGGAGTCCAGATCGAGGGACGAAAGCAGGTCGAGGAGTCCTTCCGTGGTGATGAGACCGCCCCTTCGTGGTAAGTCGGTGCCAATCCCGGAGTACCTGAAACAGAAAAAAGATAAATTAGATAATTTGGACAGACAGATTGCGACCCTGACCAAGGTCAGAGCTTTAATGAGTAGGACGGAGGAGGATAGAGGAGAGACGGTGTCTGACAGGGCGAAGGAAGAGGAGAGTATGCCGCCTCCGGCCCTCCCTCCTCCCCCACTCCCCCAGAGAAAGCCCAGAATACGAGTAGTAGAAAACATCCAATTGGTCCCGCCGAATACGAGCGACGGGCAAATTGGGGAGCAGGATAATCTGGCTAAGCAACAGAGTACAGCAGGTACGGAAAATCAAGAATGGATTAAAGTATTAAGGAAGGAGAAGAGAAAGGAGAAAAGGAAGAGGAAGGGGGAGGCCCTGAACCAACCGGTCTCAGGCCCTCCACTTCCTCCCTCAAGAAAGGAAGAACAGGAGATGAGAGGAAAAGGAAGGACGAGCGGCATGCAAGAAAAGGCTCCCAAGGCTCCCAAGAGAAGAATCCCCAGAACCGCTGCCGTAAGCATTAAAGGTAGGAGTGAAAATTTCTCTTACGCGGAGGCGCTAAGAAAGGCTCGCTCTAGCATATCGCTGAGCGAGTTAGAAATTGGAACACCCAACATTAGGAAAGGCATCAATGGTGCCACAATAATTGAAATCTCTGGTCCGGAAAATTCCGAAAAGGCAGACAAGCTGGTTGCCAAACTCCAAGAAGTCCTAGAAGACGCTGTGGTAACCCGTCCAGTTATCAAGGGAGAATTGAGGCTCATCGGTCTTGAAGAGTCTATTACAAAAGAGGAGATCGAATATGCAATAGCGGAGAACGGAGAATGCGGCATGCAGGAGGTCACAGTTGGCGCGATTCGTCCGACTAGAACGGGACTCAATAATGTGTGGCTCCGTTGTCCCCTTAAAACCGCAATTGCAATCGCAAACAAGGGGAAGATCCCCATAGGCTGGACGATAGCTAAAGTAGAGTTACTGCAAGCCAGGCCTCTGCAGTGCTACAGGTGTTGGCGTATAGGTCACACTGTTAGGAGCTGCAAAGTGAATGTGGACTATAGCGACTGTTGCTTTAGGTGTGGCAGAAAAGGGCACAACGCAAGAGCGTGCCAAAACCCAGTCAGGTGTGTGCTTTGCGCAAAATTAAAGAGAGAGAGCAATCATCGCGTTGGCTCTCCTCAATGTGAGGGAGTCAAGATAGCAGTGGAGCAAGAAGACACTACCCCTGTGCGGAGGACAGAGGAAACGCAGATGGAGACAGACAATCATCATGATTAAGTTTCTACAATGCAATGTAAATCACTGTAGAGCGGCAATGGATCTATTGGCGCAATTTGAGAGGGAAAAACGAGTCGGCATCACCATAGTGTCGGAGCCTCACAACATCCCCAGTGATGGTACGTGGTCGCAGAATACGCTAAACACGGTGGCAATCCACTGGAATAGCCAATGGTTGGAAGAGATTGTAAGGCCCGTAAAACAGGGCAAACACAGCGTGGCGGTGATGTGCAAGGACTTTGCGGTTATTGCATGTTATATCTCGCCCAATGTTAGTGACCGCGAGTATTCCGGATTTCTAAATGAGTTGGATGTCATGATAGAGGAACTGAAATTTCGTCGAATAATAATCGCTGGCGACTTTAATGCCAAGGATCGGTTGTGGGGCGCACGAAACACAGATAGTCGGGGCGAAAAGGTCTCCCGTTGGGCGACCTGTAAGGATCTTAGGATTCTAAATGATGGTATCACCCCAACGTGCGTCCGACATCAAGGCGATTCAATCATCGATCTAACATGGATAACTGCGGACATGCAAAGTCGGATTCAAGATTGGAGAGTCCTTGACGAATTTACGTACTCGGATCACATGTACATCATGTTCCAGCTTAAAATTAACAGTGTAAATAATGTAAACGAAGATATGTACAATGTAAGTAATGAAAATGAATATAGTACAGTGCAAATAATGAAAATGAATATATGTACAGTGTAAATAAATAATAATAACAATGAATATAGTACAGTAATGGAGATGAAACATATGTACAGGATCCTATCAATGTAAATAGTGTAGATATGTACAGGGAAGGAAATGATGTGAATACGGATGAAAATAATATTTACAAAATTGTCAGGAAAAGGAAGTACCCCAAGTGGAGCTTTAAGAAGATGAATGTGGATCTGTATTCTGAGATCCTTGAATGGAAATGCACGGATGCACCGAGACTAAACACGGCTGAGGAAGCAGCTAAATGGCTGGTCGAGGCCTACGACAATGCCTGTAATATGTCTATGCCGCGCATCAAAAAGATTGAAAAAGCTCAAGTATATTGGTGGAATAACACCATTGCAAATCTTCGACTTGATTGCAGAAGAGCCAGGAAGAAATGGCAAAGATCCAAGACAAGACGTAGTGTCTTCCAACATCAAATGGCGCTACTCGAAGAGGAATACAGGAATGCGAGAGCATTACTGAAAAGAGAAATAAATAAGGCTAAAGCATGTGCATGGGAGGAACTTTTACAAACTATTGAATCCGATCCTTGGGGCTTACCTTATAAGGTGGTCCTGAAGAAACTTAGGAGAACCTTCCCTAGTGTTGCGGAGATGCTGAAGGCCGATGTCCTAAACGCAACCTTGGACAAATTATTCCCCTATGATGAACAATGGGACGACAGAGCCGAAGATCTTTCCACGCAGATGGATAGCTGGGATGAAGAGGATGAAATCTCATCTCTAGAGATTCACAGACTTATGCGAAAACGTATGGTAGCAAATACTGCTCCGGGCGACGACGGTGTGAAGGCGCTATATTTGAAACGCTCACCGGACGTGATGGTATCAAGAATTGCAGAGTATTTTAATATCTGTCTCCGGAATGGATGCTTCCCCAACACCTGGAAGAGAGCAATCCTAGTGTTGATTCCAAAAGGGGTCCTGGATGTGCATAATCCAAAAGTGAGGCCTATATGCCTATTAAGTGAGCTCGGGAAACTACTCGAAAGGGTACTCGTGCAACGAATGGAAGACTGGATAGAAAAGAACCCCCAATATTGCCTTACTGACATGCAGTATGGGTTCCGCAAGGCAAAATCAACATGCGATGCTTTGCAATACGTCAAGGAATATGTACAAAATGCAAATTGCTGCGGTGATATGGTCATCGCAACGAGTTTGGATATAAGCAACGCCTTTAACGCCATTAAATGGAAGCACATTAGAGCGATGCTTAAGGATAGAAATTTCCCAATATATATAAGGAAAATGATAAATAGCTACTTATCTAATAGAAGTGTAGAGTTCTCTACTTCCGAAGGAATAACACAAGTACGGAAAATGACGGCAGGGGTCCCTCAGGGTTCAGTCTTGGGTCCCACTTTATGGAATCTGACCTATGACTGGGCCCTGAGGGTACCGTTGGAAAGAGACTCTGTGGTAGTGGGGTATGCTGACGACACCCTGATACTTACCAGGGCCACAGATCTTCAAGAAGGCATCACGAGAGCGAACCTGCAAATCAGCAAAACGATAAAGCGGATTAAGAAATTGGATCTACAGGTTGCAGAGGCGAAAACGGAGATAGTAATCTTCAGAAATAACAGGAAGAAAAGAGTGATACCTGATAATCTATATCTACGAGTTGGGCAGGAAATGGTTCTGGTTAAGAAATCCATGAAATACCTTGGGGTATTCTTGGACCAGGGCTGGACGTTTAAGGACCACGTCGAGTACGTAGAGGAGAAAGCAATGGGAGTCACACGACAGTTAGGTAGACTTATGCCCAATCTCAAGGGCCCCATGGAGAAGAAGCGTAGACTGTATGCAGATACTGTTAACTCTGTTATCATGTACGCGGCTCCAATCTGGAGCGAGGAAGTCAGCGGAAGTACCAATTTGAGGAAAATGATACTGAGAGTACAAAGAATGTTGGCTCTAAGAGTGATATCTGGGTACAGAACGGTCTCTGCAGACGCTGCGCTTATCCTAGCGAGAATAGCGCCAGTATCACTGAAATCTGCATATCTAAGGAGAGTTTTCCTGCGAATCATGGATCTAAAGAGGACAGATGAATGGAGCAAAGAGAAAGAAAACGAGATAAAAGACAATGAAAAAGTATTAATGCTACGGCAATGGCAAATCATGGTTGCCAGCGAGAGAGCGTTTGGTAGACGCACGTGCGACGCCATTGGGCCCCATATTAGCCTGTGGTTCAACCGCACCCATGGTGAATTGACGTATCGCACCACCCAACTTTTGACGGGACATGGTTGCTTTAACACGTTCCTATATAGGATTGGCAAGGAAGAGAGCTCAATTTGCTCTTTCTGCAATATACACGAGGATTCAACGGAACACACCCTTCAGGTGTGTGATAGATGGGTAGAAGAGCGCAGTATCCTGCAAGGAATAATTGGTCCTGACCTCAGCTTGGCCACCATCATAGAGAAAATGTGCGAGGACGAAAAGAATTGGAGTGCAGTCGTGCATTTCGCTGAATCAGTCATTCACACAAAGGAGGAAGCGGAAAGGCTTCGTGAACACACGCGAGGCAATCATAACGTAGACACAGATAGCGATGATGAGAATATGTGAGGATAGGTTAGGAGATATCCTTTTACCGGTATACCTACCTGGATACACATACTTACCTAGTGATGTCTGTCTGGTACATATATTTATTTACCTGACACGCTGGAGATCCTGATCTACGACCACACCAGGAACGAAGCAGGAACAGAAACTTGCACCCTGAAAAGAAAAGAATAACATTATTATATCATTACTTACTCATCATTCATTCACTCGTTCATTCATACTCATTCATACTCATACACACACTCACATTCATTCATTCACTCATTCATTCACTCACCCACTCACTCACTCATCACCATCCTTCATTCATTCATTCATTCATCATCATCATCATCACTCATCATTATACACACACACACACATACACACACATACACGCACGCGCACACACACACACATGCACACACACATACACAGACACACACTCAATCAGGAACACAAGCTTTCTAGAAGCAGGACTAGTAGGACAAAGGATTAAGCTTTAAGCTTTAGTCTATCCGAAAAAGAGGAGGAACGTTGGAGAGCATTAAGACTCACTTACACACGACGAGGAGGAGAGTGGAGCCACAACAGAAACGATGGCACTACAGGGTCCGCAAACATTACACCACACGAGGGGACATTATATCGGGTTGAGGGTCATGGGGACTGGGTTACTAGGGGAATTAGGGTAGGGGGGGGGACATCTCTGGGGAAGGGGAAGGGGTGGTACGGGAAATCATTCATTCATTATCACAACACACACACACTGACACGGACTCTTCTTGAGCCAATACAGGGACATATATCGCGATCGGGGCCATTGGTAGGGCGGTGGGTGGGGAAGGAGAGGGTGGGGGTGAGGGATGGGACTAAGGGGGGGGATTATATATATATGGGAGGGTCAGGGTATCATCAGTCACCACATTTCTTACGCGCACACATACAAACACTCACACAAACAGCACACACACTTACACTTACGGCACTCATTCACACACACATCACACATACACAGTAACACGCAACACGCACACGCAGGACCGGAGGAAGCCCGGACAAGACGGGGGGGCAAATAGCCCCCATTAGGCGTAACCTCCCAGGCGGTTAGTGCTCCAGCGGGTGCTGCCTGGGAGGTCGGCCACATCGGATGGACGCACAGAGAGGAGTTTTTAGTGGGTAGGGGCCGTTAAATAGGCCGAGTCCCACACTCCCCTGGTCTACGGGGACCAGGGGGTGCGTAACTGCATTTTCTCCTCTCTCGTAAAAAAAAAAAAAAAAAAAAAAAAAAAAAAAAAAAAAAAAAAAAAAAAAAAAAAAAAAAAAAAAAAAAAAAAAAAAAAAAAAAAAAAAAGGTTAGGTTAGGTTAGGTTAGGTTAGGTTAGGTTAGGTTAGGTTAGGTTAGGTTAGGTTAGGTTAGGTTAGGTTAGGTTAGGTTAGGTTAGGTTGACTCCTCCCTAATCTCGGGGGACCGGGCGGAAGGGTCCGCCGCGTTTATGCCGCGGTGGTGGGTTCGGTGGCCCTATATGGAGCCCCAGTGTGGGCGGAGGATGTAGCCGCCACCCGCCGTCTGCGCGACTTACTGCGCAAAATGCAGAGGCGGGTGGCCATACGAGCGGCTAGGGGCTACCGAACCATAAGCCACGCGGCGGCGACGGTCCTGTCCGGAATGCCCCCATTCGACCTCGCGGCTCAAATGTACAGTCAAATGTACAGGAGGGTTCGCGAGGTACGAGAAGCGGGGGCGCCAATAACCGGCAGGGTCCGTCGTATTATTAAGGACCAGGCTCGACGGTCGCTTCTCCAACAGTGGCAAAAGTCACTGGAACACCCGCAGACTGCGGGGAAGCGAACCGTCGAGGCCATAAGACCCCGTCTACCAGAATGGGTAGATGGGGTCCGACGAGAAGGAATCACCTACCGGATGACACAGGTGCTCACCGGACACGGATGTTTCGGTGAGTACCTGTGCAGGATAGGAAAGGAGCGCAGCGAACAGTGCCACCACTGTGCCTGTCTGCGCGACTCGGCGCAGCACACGCTGGAGAGTTGTCCAGCGTGGGCGGCCGAGCGCGCGGACATGATGGCCGAAGTCGGCCAAGACCTCACCCTCTCGGCCGTAATAGCGGCCATGACCGAGAGGGTCGAGGCATGGAGGGCCGTGTCCTCCTTCTGCGGCAAAATAATGCTTCGGAAGGAGGACGCGGAAAGAGAGAGGAGAGGCGAGGGTGGCCGTAGAACCGCCATCCAACATCCGCCACGAGATGGAGGAGACGTAATGCCTCCGCCCATGGGGGCTCCTCCCCAACGTAGGGGGAGGCGCTACAGCCCCCACCCTCCCCTTCCTACCCCACGTGTTGGGGTGGGATGACCTCGCCTGGGGCGGGGGGTTGACAATACTGGTTGACCCCCTGCCCCCATTCGCCGAGGAGAGACGGGGGTGCTGCCGTAGGGAGACATCATACACTCCCAAAGGTGGCACCCGCCATACCGGCGAGAGGCTCCCCTCAGGAGGTGAGACCGATATGGTACACCTCCGAGGGGACATATTGGAGAGCCCTGGACAAACCTGTCCGGGGTTCGGGGGGCTGGGGTCCGAGCGGGAGACTCTGACCCTGGTCCCGCCCCCCGTGCACCACGAGGGGGCGCGGTTCCGAGGAGGTGCCCCTTGGAACCGCATATGGAGAAGGGCCGCCATTCCTGGCGGCAAGTGTGGCACTCCTCATCCCTAGGGGAGTGCCCACAGGCGTTGGTCGGGTGGTAGGGGGAGGATGTCCGGAAGAATGCCTCTGGCAATTCCCGGTCCTCCCCCATATACCCGAGAGGCACCCGGTGGGGTTTTAGTGGGTATACCCGACATTGCACTCCTTGGAGCGGGGCTAGCCCTCTCCAAGGGTCGGGGAGTCCCACATAACCCGCGGTCCCTCCCCGGGGATCGCGGGTATGCATCAAGCATTTCCCCATCGTTATCAAAAAAAAAAAAAAAAAAAAAAAAAAAAAAAAAAAAAAAAAAAAAAAAAAAAAAAAAAAAAAAAAAGGTTAGGTTAGGTTCTCCTCCGATGGTGCGCCACCTTGTCGTGGTGGAGGAGCTCCCCTCTTCCTTCGGGTTGAGGGGTCTAAGAGCGCACCATTGCACTTCCTCGTGGTGTCCGCTGTAGGCGGCGGCTTCGGATGAAAACGAAAACGAAAGCGGCCCTCGGGCCGTGAGTAGCGAGTATGTGAGTAATCCGAAGTCGTCGTGGGCGGACATCACGAGAAGGGGGGTTGCGCTCCCTCCGGGCTTTATGGCCTGATGCGCATAGGGGAAGGAAAACCCTGACTCCAAACCCGGCACAATGGGGCTGTTACGGGTGGAAGAACACCCAACCCATTCTTTCTTCCTCCCATCCTAAACCTCCCATCCTTCTTCCCCGACCGATTGTCCCAAGGTCTCCACTTCTACTTTTCTTCGGGGTGGCGCCCGCTTTCAAATAGCACGGTACCCGGCTTTGGGTGCAGATGGAGCCCAGCGACTCCATAGAGATGAGGTCTGCTGCCGCGGACCAGTCTCGTTCGCTGGAAGGGGTTGGCGGCCCTGACTTCAATCGCCCGGTGGTACGGCACTGTAGGGGGAGCCTAGCTCTCCGCCCGTAACTTGTGTGGGTGCTCCCACAGGGGGGATGAGGTGGCGGATCGGTGGGTGCTCCCGCCGTGAAGCGTCCCTCAAAGGGGAAAAACGGGAACCGGCCGGGACCCTCGCCCGAGGGACTGGTGGGTGACTTTGTCACCTGCCGGGCCAGAGGCGGGGATTATCTCGGTGGCGGTTCCTCTGTGTGTGAATGGTGTGTGCATGTGTGAGTGTGTGTGTGGGTGGAGTTCGGGTCTCTCCTCGGAGAGACGCGGAAATCCACCATCTTTTTGGCCACCGGGCAGTAGAGTCTTCGGGTCGCGGCTTGCTTTCAAGAGGGTTGGTGCCTCACCCTCCGGAAAAATCGGAGGCATACTTATGTCGAGTCTCGGGAACCGTCGAGTGGAGCGGTCCTTATGTCAGGTGAAGGGTACTGTGTTTACGGTACCTGGAGGCTGACATACCGCAAGCGAAGGGTCCGCCTTCCCCTCGCTTTAAATAAAAAATCCGGAGGCGGGGACACGGGAAGGAGCCGGCGTCGCACGTCGGCAACAGGGGGATTGCCCATCCTTGTATAAAAAATCGAAGGCAGCCGGGTGCAGTGTTGACTTCCGTCGCGAAGCACGATAGTGTTTCCCGATGGAAACAACACAGCACAACACCGTCTCCACGTGGAGGCGGAGCTTCTCTCGGGTAGGAAGCCCATCTTCCGCTCTTCAAGCGGGAGGTGAGGTTGAGGGGTGGTGCATCACCCTCCGGAAAACCGGATGCACATTTAACTCGAGTCACGTGTGCCCGTATGGCGTGGTTATGTTGGGTGATGGGTTCCTGTGGAAGACCCACTTGAATCCACCGGTCAACATACCGCAAGCGGGGGTCCGCCTCCCCTCGCTTTAAATAAAAAACGCGGAGGCGGGGACACGGGTTAGGAGTCGGCGTTGCACGTCGGCGACAGGGGGCCTGCCCACCCCTGTATAAATAAACGTAGGCAGCCGGGTGCGGTGGTGTCTCGACCGAGACATTGGTATCTCGATTGGGACACTGCTGCACAAGCCGCCTCTACCGGGAGGCGGGTTTAGAAACTTCGGGTAGGATGCCCACCTTCGCGGCGAAAGCGGGAGGTGAGGCGAGGGTTGTGCATCATCCTCCGGAAATCCGGATGCACATTTACTTCGAGTCACGGGGGCTAACAGGAGTCTGCATTCCTCCTGTATAATAACGCGGATGCAGGGACACGGGAAGGGTCGATGAGGGTGAGGGGAGCATCGCAACCTCCGCTAAGGTTTCTGGCTCGCTTGGGTCCGGAGGTTTCCATTCGGATAGGGTCGGTGGGACCGGGGAACTTCGGTTCCTGGGCTCAAGCGGGTCATAGGGTTTCCATTCGGATAGGGTCGGTGGAACCCGAGGAAGCTGAGGCGGACAGATGCTCCCGAGCCTTTCATCCACAGAGTGGGGTGCGCCTTCCCCATCTTCGAAAAACTCGGAAGGCGTCCGGTGCTGGTTGATCTGCGATGAGATCAATTCAGCGTTTTTTGTTTTCGTTAATCTTAAGTAGTTTTTAAGTAGTGTTAAGTTAATTTTAAGATAGTTTTAAGTTAGTTTTAAGCTAATATTCTTCTTTCTTTTCAGGTTTTTATTTTATTTTCAGGTTAGCTCGCGTCGGGTAGGAGATGCAGCGAGGGTTAGTGCATCACCCTCCGGAAAATTCGGATGCACGATTATTTCGAGTCACGGATGCCGTCGAGTGGGCGGTTATGTCAAGTGACGGGTCCTGGCCCCGAGGCTGACATACCGCAACAGGAGTCTGCATTCCTCCTGTATAAAAAGGCGGATGCAGGGACACGGGAAGGGTCGATGAGGGTGAGGGGACCATGTAATGGTCTGCTGGTGTCCCTTTAGTGCTTTGCTGGGTCTGTAGGTCTCCATTCGGATAGGGTCGGTGGAACCGGGGAACTTCGGTTCTTGGGCTCAGCGGGTACTTGGGTGCTCATACGGATAGGGTCGGTGGGACCCGGGAACATCAGCAGACTTGGGTGGTCCCAAGCCTTTCATCCACAAGGTGGGGTATGCCTTCCTCCAGCCGGAAAACGCGGAGGCATCTGCGGTGCCGAGGTGTATCTCCAATGTGATCACCTCGGTCAAATGGTTAGTGCCTGAACGGGCGGTGTGCCGGCCTAGCGATCGAGCGGGACCGTCGACCAAACGCCGGGGGGGCGTCCCCCCCGAGTAGTAGTCGACGCGATACTTCTCTGCCGATTCTGCCTAGGTGAGAGGGCCCCTCCATTAAAATGAGGGGAGCTCGGTCGAGAGGAAGGCACATCTCTCAACACAGGAGTCTACCTAGTGGGGGCCTGCCTTACCCCACTCTAAAACACGCGAAGGCACACGCGAATCATCTGGGTCCCCCTGGGTGGCTGGACACCTGGGGGGACACCACCAGTGGTGGTCCCCCGGCAGAGGGGGAATAAAACTAGTGGGCAGGGTGGCCGGCGTGCGTGGTCCCGAGGGGACCCGTAGCGATCCGGACCCTGTTTTCGGCCCTCTTTGAAGGGTGCACCTCTCCGTGGACGCCACCTTGACGTGGTGGAGAGGCTTAAGCCGTTCCCGGTCCCCTGGGGCGACTCAGTCAGCCTTTGGCTGCTGTTTCGGCCTGGGGGGGCGGGGCGGTGAACTAAGAGCGTCCATTGCACTCCCTCGTGGTGTTCGTTGTAGGCGGCGACTTCGGATGAAAACGAAAACGAAAACGGCCCTCGGGCCGTGAGTAGCGAGTATGTGAGTAATCCGAGGTGGTCGTGGGCGGACATCACGAGAAGGGGGGTTGCGCTCCCTCCGGGCACCTTGGCCTGATGCGCATAGGGGTTGGCGGCCCTGACTTCAATCGCCCGGCTGCACGGAGCCGTTAGGGGAGGATTTCTATCCTCCCTCCGTGCACTTTGCGGGTGCTCCCGCATGGGGTCGTTGGAGGGTGCTGCGTGGTGGGTGCTCCTGCCACGTAGCGTCCCTCGGGGGGATGTGGGTGCTGGCTCTTCGGGGTCAGCGTCCCACGGTGATGGCTCTCCCTCTCCGGTCAAACGGCGCGGGGACTTGTCCTCGCGTACGCGGCCGGAAGGGTGAGAGACGGGCCGGTGGTGTCCCGGAACTCCCGGGCCCACCGGGCTGGGCCATTCCCGAGCCGCTCGGACATATTCCGAGGTCGGGGTCGGGATGGCGGGGAGGACCGGCGCGGATCGTAGCGGGCATTGCCCGGCGACTCCGGGTCGGTCCAGCCGCCAGAGCCGCTCGGACGTTTTCCGAGGTCGGGGTCTGGCGGCGAGAGTAGGATACCCGGTGATCACCGTGACCGTTTCCCTTTCCGAAGCGGTGATCACTGGGAAGGCGCATTGTCCCGGGTCTAGAGGACCCGGGACGGTACTTTATGCTGGTCGCCACGGCGGGTAAGGCGGGGTAGGGGAGCGGCTGCCCCGTCCCAACCGTCCGTGGGGCCCCCTGGGTGGCGCCACTTGTCGCTGGTACCCCAGAGGTCGGAGGCTGGGGACCCCTGAAAGCCCGTGGGAGTGTTAAAACTCCCATGGGGGAGTAAGGGGCTGGAGCTCTGTGTCGGGAATGGTAATTCTCCTGACCCGAAGCATATGCTGACCCCCCGGGGGAACTTGGGGCCCGGTCGGGGGAGTGTGTCCGGTCATGTTTCGGGGCACTCCCTCGGCCGGAGAGGGTATACCCGGTCAGCGGAGCCGCGACAGGAAATGGGATTAAACAAAAATGAATACTAATAATCCTACTCTAAAAAATGAAAATGAAAACGAGAGTGAAAATAAAAAAGAAAATAAAATAGATGAGCATGATCAGGAGCACATGGACTGCGAGCCCATGGAGACGGGTGAGGATTCCTCGCAAAATTTCGAGGAAGCTAATTCAGCCGGGCCTGGTGCTAAGGTGCCAGAACATGAGGACTCATCACAACAACATGATGAATCCAGCATGGGCGGGCTTTCCACTGGAGCGTCACACCCTGAAAAATGGCGAGGAAAAGTGAAGCGCAACATAGCGCTCGCAAAAAAAGCCGAAGATCGCCTTGGGTGTAAGAGAGCGGCTGAAGCGATGATCACAAAGGAGGCTAGAGTCTCCTTGATCGATATCTTCCCAAACAGGCAGATGAGGAGAAATTGTTCTTTCCCGGGTGTCTGCAAATTCGATGTAGGAGGAGCTGCCTCAGAATCGGATGTAGGTTCTGCAGTTGGCTCGGACATAGACTCAGATATTGGCCTTGATATCGAGTCGCTACGAAAAACAGGGGATGACAACATACCCCTGACTAAAAAGAGAAGACCTGGACGACCTACAACAACGGGAAAGTACCAGGAAAAGCTGGCAAGGGATGAGTATCTTCGCCAAATACGGCAAGAGCAAGAAGAGAGGGAAATCTTGGGCATACTGGACGGGAGCATTCTAGTTCCTAATCCGCCCAAGACGAAGTCCAGCCAGAAGTGGGCAGACGTCGAGGACGAACAGACTGAACACTTTCGGTCTACCACAGCCGAAGAGGCAGCGACCACCGCTCTGGAGAGCATGAGGGCGATTTACGCTCTTGCGGATAAGTCCAAGAATCTAAAGGGCACATTCCAAGAAAGCCTGAAGAGAACGGCCGCAACCGTGATTGGTGCAGTAACAGCGCTGCACCAAAAGACGTCTGACGTCAAGACCCACGAGCAGATGGAGAGTCTCTTTCGACAGGTTCGTCGATTAGAGGAAGAAAACAGGCGGATGCGAGATACCATCGAACGCATCCAGGCCAGAGAGAGTGTGAGGGCGAGGGAACCTCTCCCAAGTACATCAACCTCTTGGGAGGAGGAACCCAAAGAGCAAAGGATGCCGCGCAAAACCCCACTGCCACCCAGAGGTGGGGAGATCTTGCGCGACGTAGAGATGGGAGACTCAAGCAACTCTCTTCCACCTATAGGTGGGGAGCCGCTCGAGGGGAAAGAGAAGCAAAAAGCCCCACATCCACCCAAGGGTGGGGGGGCCTTGAGCCTCTCGGAAGGAGAAGGGACTGGGGAAAAGAAACAAGGAAAGAAGAAGGGAAAGACTATGCCTACAACAACAGAGGCACAGCCTGCGCCAGCCTCCAAAAAGAAGCCTGTGATGAAGAGCAACATTATGGTTGCCGGACCCACGACGATGAGCAAGGCGCAGACGGAGAGGATACAGCGCATAGAACAGGAGATGTCTCAACTTGAGCAACAGCTGAAAGAGAAAGCTCAGGCTCTAGACGACATAAGGGGAGGGAAAGTAACACCCCCCAATGAAAAGGAGGCTCAAAAAAGAGCCCAACGATCGATGAGGACTACGGACAAGACTCCGACAGCTGATGACACCCCTGCTAAGACAGGGAAGAAACAAGTCAGCACAGGAAAATCCGCTTCAGTCCCCAATGAATCTGGAGAAACATACGCCATGGTGGCGAAAAAAGGAGGACCCAAGAGTGCTGCAAATGCGCCCAAAACATCCAAGGGTGCAGCCAGCTCCAAGGCTCCTCCGAAGAAAGTGGAGGTTCCCTTGGAGAAAAAGGTCAAGAGACGTAAACCGCCAAAAACCGCGGCAGTGATGATTACATGCCAAACTGGCATGGTAGACATATTGAAGGAGGCCAGGGCCAAATTCGAAATGAGTGATCTTGGTATTGACAATACCAAGACCAGGAAAGCCATGAATGGTGGCTTCATGATCGAGGTAGCTGGAACCGACAAAGAAGCCAAGGCCGACTTGTTGGCCACCAAACTTCGCGAGACTGTAAGTCGGGAGGGAGTTAAAATCTCCAGGCCGACGATAAAGGCTGAACTTAGAGTGCGGGATATCGATGTCTCCATATCTGCTGAGGAGGTGCGGGACGCACTGGCCGTCGTAGGTCAATGCGATCCTGAGATAATCAATACGGGCGACATCCGTAGGACCCCCAACGGAATGGGCACTCTATGGGTGAAATGCCCACTCGTCCCGGCCAATAGGATGGCTGCGGTTGGACGAATCAAGGTAGGGTGGACATCCCTACGAGTGGAAAGGCTCACAGAACGCCCCCTCCAGTGCTTTAAATGCCTGGAGGGCGGCCATGTAGCGCAGAGGTGCCCGAATACGGCCGACCACAGTGGTCGTTGTTATCGTTGTGGCGAAATAGGTCACCTCTCGCGTACTTGTACGCGAGAGGTCCACTGCGTGGCTTGCGCTGCCAGAAAGCTTCCGGCCAAACACCGAGTCGGAAGCGCGGTGTGCCAGACGGCGAAGAAGAAGAGACCGGGAAAAAAGGAGGTCATAGTGCCTCAACCAACTCCGCCGGTTATCCCAATGGAGACGGAGGATTCAACTGCCTCCAGAGAGAGGAGAGACTCGGCTGCTTCTACCTCAACAGTAATGTCTGTGGGTAGAAGAATGGCCGAGAAGAGAAAGCTGCAGATAGAGCAGCAGCAGTCCGACATGGATGCCCCGGACAAAGAAACTCCGAGACGCACGGCCAAAAATAGGAGGACGGGGAGAAAGTCCCACAGTGACCTGGGACTGACAACGCCCAAGAAGAAATTGGAGTCGGAGTTCGAGAAGGACATAAGCGACGACCTGTAGGATGATAGGCATCCTACAGGCAAACTTAAATCACGCCCGTCAGGCACAGGACCTGTTTATCCATAGCCTGGCGGAGCGTAATTGCGGTCTAGGAGTGATTGCGGAGCCGCACCGGATCCCGCAAAACCACCCCTTGTGGGCGGCATCCCGGTGCGGCAGAGCCGCGATCACGTGGCGGACGGCCCCACATTATCCCCCCTGTGCCGTTATAACGGCAGGGGGCGGATACGTGGCCGTAAAATGGGGGCTCATCGTTGTGGTCAGTATTTATCTGACACCGAGGTTGGACCTCACCCAATTTCGGAGAGGGCTGGACGAGATTGGCGAATGCATCAGAGAAAGCATGCCGAGTCCAGTCCTTGTCGCGGGGGACTTTAATGCCAAATCCCCAACTTGGGGATCCCCGCGACTAGACCCGAAGGGTGGGGTCCTTGAAGCATGGGCGGCGGGACTCAGCCTGTGCCTGATCAACACAGGCACAGAGAGCACATGCGTCAGGTCGCAGGGGGAGTCCATCGTGGACCTCACGTGGGCTACCCCCTCGGCCTGGCGTCTCATAAACGGATGGAGGGTGGTGGTGGATGGCGAGACATTGTCGGATCACCGATACATATACATGTCCGCCATCCCCACCGCCCGAGACGTGCTTGCCCGCCGCAATGCGGCTCGCAACAGATCGCGACGATGGGCCCTCAAAAAGCTCGACGAGGAGGCACTCCACTCCTCGATCCTCGTAGCAAAATGGACGAGAGGTGGCCGGAAGAGGGAGGATATAAATCTGGGGGAGGAGGTGGCATGGATCCGCCGCACCATCATTGGGGCATGCGATGTCTCGATGCCCCGGATCCGCCCCTCCCCCAGGAAAGCCGCATATTGGTGGACGGAGGAAATTGCCGAGTTACGGCGTGCCTCCGTCCATGCGGGCAGGACCCTCTCCCGGACGCGCAGGTCTCGGAATACCAGAGACCTTGCGGCGAGGATCGAGGAGAGCATTGGAGAGTACAACGCCGCAAGGATGGCTCTCAGAAGAGCCATCAAAAGGGAGAAGGCCAGGGCCTGGGAAGAGCTGATGCTCACCCTGGACGAAGACCCATGGGGTCGCCCATACAAAATAGTCTTAAAAAAGCTACAAGGTGGGGCGACCCCGGTCACAGAGACCTTGGACCCTCGGTTCGTCGAAACCGTGGTGAAGACCCTCTTCCCCGAAGGGGAAGGGGTCGACAGTATACCCCCTCTGGAAGATATCACAGAGGGGGATGCCGACGAACTGGGGGTCACACAGGGTGAGTTGAAGGACGCCGTCAGTAAAATTAAGCCCCATAAAGCCCCGGGCCCTGACGGCGTCCACGGGAAGATATGGGTCCTGGCCTTCTGCGAGATGGCGGAAGACTTGCGGCGCGTACTCGAGGAGTGCCTCAGGAGAGGCAGCTTCCCCCCCGAGTGGAAGAGGGCAAAACTTGTCCTCCTCCCCAAGGAGGGCAAACCGGGGGACCAACCATCGTCCTACCGGCCCATCTGTCTGCTGGACGAGGCCGGCAAGATTCTGGAAAGAATCATTGCCACTCGCCTCGTCCAGCATTTGTCCCGGAGGGGTCCTGATCTAAGCGCGGACCAGTTTGGCTTCCGAGGCGGACGCTCAACTATAGACGCGATTCTTCGTGTGAGGTCCATCTCGGAGGCCACAATAGAGGACGGCGGGGTGTTGTTGGCAGTTTCCCTGGATATCAGGAATGCCTTCAACACCCTGCCGTGGAAATGGGTGGCGGTGGCCCTTGAACACCATGGGGCCCCGCGCTACCTGTCCGCGTCGATACGGGACTACTTCCGGGACCGAGTATTGGAATATATAGACAGAGATGGGTCGGTGCAGGAAAAGAGCATTGGTTGCGGGGTTCCACAGGGCTCAGTCTTGGGCCCACTCCTGTGGAACCTCGCATACGACCGGGTTCTCCGGTGCGCCCTCCCCCCCGGCAGCACGGTGGTGTGTTATGCTGATGACACTCTGGTGCTAGCCGGGGGGAAAAGTTGGGGGGAAGCCGTCGCCACGGCAAACTTGGCCGTGGCAAGTGTGGTGCGCTCGATCCGCATCCTGGGGCTGGAGGTGGCGGCCCAGAAGACCGAAGCGGTCTTCTTCCATGACGGATCGCACGGTCCGCCGCCTCCAGCTTTCATCCGTGTAGGTGAGGCTCGCGTCCAGCTGAGTGATAGCATCAAGTATTTGGGCTTACAGCTGGACGCGACCTGGTCCTTTGGCGACCACTTCCGCCGTCTGGCCCCGAGGGTGGAGAGGGTCTCTATGGCCCTCTGCGGACTCCTCCCTAATCTCGGGGGACCGGGCGGAAGGGTCCGCCGCGTTTATGCCGCGGTGGTGGGTTCGGTGGCCCTATATGGAGCCCCAGTGTGGGCGGAGGATGTAGCCGCCACCCGCCGTCTGCGCGACTTACTGCGCAAAATGCAGAGGCGGGTGGCCATACGAGCGGCTAGGGGCTACCGAACCATAAGCCACGCGGCGGCGACGGTCCTGTCCGGAATGCCCCCATTCGACCTCGCGGCTCAAATGTACAGTCAAATGTACAGGAGGGTTCGCGAGGTACGAGAAGCGGGGGCGCCAATAACCGGCAGGGTCCGTCGTATTATTAAGGACCAGGCTCGACGGTCGCTTCTCCAACAGTGGCAAAAGTCACTGGAACACCCGCAGACTGCGGGGAAGCGAACCGTCGAGGCCATAAGACCCCGTCTACCAGAATGGGTAGATGGGGTCCGACGAGAAGGAATCACCTACCGGATGACACAGGTGCTCACCGGACACGGATGTTTCGGTGAGTACCTGTGCAGGATAGGAAAGGAGCGCAGCGAACAGTGCCACCACTGTGCCTGTCTGCGCGACTCGGCGCAGCACACGCTGGAGAGTTGTCCAGCGTGGGCGGCCGAGCGCGCGGACATGATGGCCGAAGTCGGCCAAGACCTCACCCTCTCGGCCGTAATAGCGGCCATGACCGAGAGGGTCGAGGCATGGAGGGCCGTGTCCTCCTTCTGCGGCAAAATAATGCTTCGGAAGGAGGACGCGGAAAGAGAGAGGAGAGGCGAGGGTGGCCGTAGAACCGCCATCCAACATCCGCCACGAGATGGAGGAGACGTAATGCCTCCGCCCATGGGGGCTCCTCCCCAACGTAGGGGGAGGCGCTACAGCCCCCACCCTCCCCTTCCTACCCCACGTGTTGGGGTGGGATGACCTCGCCTGGGGCGGGGGGTTGACAATACTGGTTGACCCCCTGCCCCCATTCGCCGAGGAGAGACGGGGGTGCTGCCGTAGGGAGACATCATACACTCCCAAAGGTGGCACCCGCCATACCGGCGAGAGGCTCCCCTCAGGAGGTGAGACCGATATGGTACACCTCCGAGGGGACATATTGGAGAGCCCTGGACAAACCTGTCCGGGGTTCGGGGGGCTGGGGTCCGAGCGGGAGACTCTGACCCTGGTCCCGCCCCCCGTGCACCACGAGGGGGCGCGGTTCCGAGGAGGTGCCCCTTGGAACCGCATATGGAGAAGGGCCGCCATTCCTGGCGGCAAGTGTGGCACTCCTCATCCCTAGGGGAGTGCCCACAGGCGTTGGTCGGGTGGTAGGGGGAGGATGTCCGGAAGAATGTCTCTGGCAATTCCCGGTCCTCCCCCATATACCCGAGAGGCACCCGGTGGGGTTTTAGTGGGTATACCCGACATTGCACTCCTTGGAGCGGGGCTAGCCCTCTCCAAGGGTCGGGGAGTCCCACATAACCCGCGGTCCCTCCCCGGGGATCGCGGGTATGCATCAAGCATTTCCCCATCGTTATCAAAAAAAAAAAAAAAAAAAAAAAAAAAAAAAAAGGTTAGGTTCTCCTCCGATGGTGCGCCACCTTGTCGTGGTGGAGGAGCTCCCCTCTTCCTTCGGGTTGAGGGGTCTAAGAGCGCACCATTGCACTTCCTCGTGGTGTTCGTCGCGGTGGTGGCGGGTGAAAGCGAAAACGAAAGCGGCCCTCGGGCCGTGAGTAGTGAGTATGAGAGTAGCCCAAAGCCGCCGCGCGGACATCACGAGAAGGGGGGTTGCGCTCCCTCCGGGCTTTATGGCCTGATGCGCATAGGGGAAGGAAAACCCTGACTCCAAACCCGGCACAATGGGGCTGTTACGGGTGGAAGAACACCCAACCCATTCTTTCTTCCAACCCATCCTAAACCTCCCATCCTTCTTCCTCGACCGATTGTCCCAGGGTCTCAACTTCTACTTTCTTCGGGGTGGCGCCCGCTTTCAAATAGCACGGTACCCGGCTTTGGGTGCAGATGGAGCCCAGCGACTCCATAGAGATGAGGTCTGCTGCCGCGGACCAGTCTCGTTCGCTGGAAGGGGTTGGCGGCCCTGACTTCAATCGCCCAGTGGTACGGCACTGTAGGGGGAGCCTAGCTCTCCGCCCGTAACTTGTGTGGGTGCTCCCGCAGGGGGGATGAGGTGGCGGATCGGCGGGTGCTCCCGCCGTGAAGCGTCCCTCAAAGGGGAAAAACGGGAACCGGCCGGGACCCTCGCCCGAAGGACTGGTAAGGTGACTTTGTCACCTGCCGGGCCAGAGGCGGGGATTATCTCGGTGGCGGTTCCTCTGTGTGTGAATGGTGTGTGCATGTGTGAGTGTGTGTGTGTGGGTGGAGTTCGGGTCTCTCCTCGGAGAGACGCGGAAATCCACCATCTTTTTGGCCACCGGGCAGTAGAGTCTTCGGGTCGCGGCTCGCTTTCAAGAGGGTTGGTGCCTCACCCTCCGGAAAAATCGGAGGCATACTTATGTCGAGTCTCGGGAACCGTCGAGTGGAGCGGTCCTTATGTCAGGTGAAGGGTACTGTGTTTACGGTACCTGGAGGCTGACATACCGCAAGCGAAGGGTCCGCCTTCCCCTCGCTTTAAATAAAAAATCCGGAGGCGGGGACACGGGAAGGAGCCGGCGTCGCACGTCGGCAACAGGGGGATTGCCCATCCTTGTATAAAAAATCGAAGGCAGCCGGGTGCAGTGTTGACTTCCGTCGCGAAGCACGATAGTGTTTCCCGATGGAAACAACACAGCACAACACCGTCTCCACGTGGAGGCGGAGCTTCTCCCGGGTAGGAAGCCCATCTTCCGCTCTTCAAGCGGGAGATGAGGTTGAGGGGTGGTGCATCACCCTCCGGAAAACCGGATGCACATTTAACTCGAGTCACGTGTGCCCGTATGGCGTGGTTATGTTGGGTGATGGGTTCCTGTGGAAGACCCACTTGAATCCACCGGTCAACATACCGCAAGCGGGGGTCCGCCTCCCCTCGCTTTAAATAAAAAACGCGGAGGCGGGGACACGGGTTAGGAGTCGGCGTTGCACGTCGGCGACAGGGGGCCTGCCCACCCCTGTATAAATAAACGTAGGCAGCCGGGTGCGGTGGTGTCTCGACCGAGACATTGGTATCTCGATTGGGACACTGCTGCACAAGCCGCCTCTACCGGGAGGCGGGTTTAGAAACTTCGGGTAGGAGGCCCACCTTCGCGGCGAAAGCGGGAGGTGAGGTGAGGGTTGTGCATCATCCTCCGGAAATCCGGATGCACATTTACTTCGAGTCACGGGGGCTAACAGGAGTCTGCATTCCTCCTGTCTAATAACGCGGATGCAGGGACACGGGAAGGGTCGATGAGGGTGAGGGGAGCATCGCAACCTCCGCTAAGGTTCCTGGCTCACTTGGGTCCTGAGGTTCCCATTCGGATAGGGTCGGTGGGACCAGGGAACTTCGGTTCCTGGGCTCAAGTGGGTCACAGGGTCTCCATTCGGATAGGGTCGGTGGAACCCGGGGGAACTGAGGCGGACAGATGCTCCCGAGCCTTTCATCCACAGAGTGGGGTGCGCCTTCCCCCATCTTTGAAAAACACGGAGGCGATCGGTGCTGGTTGTATCTACGATGAGATCAACTTAGCGTTTTTTGTTTTCGTTTTCGCGGTAGCTCTTTTTGTTGCGGGTAGGATGCCCACCTTCGCGGCGAAAGCGGGAGGTGAGGTGAGGGTTGTGCATCATCCTCCGGAAATTCGGATGCACATTTACTTCGAGTCACGGGGCTAACAGGAGTCTGCATTCCTCCTGTCTAATAACGCGGATGCAGGGACACGGGAAGGGTCGATGAGGGTGAGGGGAGCATCGAAACCTCCGCTAAGGTTTCTGGCTCGCTTGGGTCCGGAGGTTCCCATTCGGATAGGGTCGGTGGGACCGGGGAACTTCGGTTCCTGGGCTCAAGCGGGTCATAGGGTTTCCATTCGGATAGGGTCGGTGGAACCCGAGGAAGCTGAAGCGGACAGATGCTCCCGAGCCTTTCATCCACAGAGTGGGGTGCGCCTTCCCCCATCTTTGAAAAACACGGAGGCGTCCGGTGCTGGTTGATCTGCGATGAGATCAATTCAGCGTTTTTTGTTTTCGTTAGTTTTAAGTTAGTTTAAGTTAGTGTTAAGTTAATTTTAAGTTAGTTGTAAGTTAGTTTTAAGCTAATACTCTTTTTCTCTTTCAGGGTTTATTTTCAGGTTAGCTCGCGTCGGGTAGGAGATGCAGCGAGGGTTAGTGCATCACCCTCCGGAAAAATCGGATGCACGCTTATTTCGAGTCACGGATGCCGTCGAGTGGCGAGACATGTCAAGTGACGGGTCGCTGACCCCGAGGCTGACATATCTCAACAGGAGTCTGCATTCCTCCTGTATAAAAAGGCGGATGCAGGGACACGGGAAGGGTTGATGAGGGTGAGGGGACCATTGTAATGGTCTGCTGGTGTCCCTTTAGTGCTTTGCTGGGTCTGTAGGTCTCCATTCGGATAGGGTCGGTGGAACCGGGGAACTTCGGTTCTTGGGCTCAGCGGGTACTTGGGTGCTCATACGGATAGGGTCGGTGGGACCCGGGAACATCAGCAGACTTGGGTGGTCCCAAGCCTTTCATCCACAAGGTGGGGTATGCCTTCCTCCAGCCGGAAAACGCGGAGGCATATGCGGTGCCGAGGTGTATCTCCAATGTGATCACCTCGGTCAAATGGTTAGTGCCTGAACGGGCGGTGTGCCGGCCTAGCGATCGAGCGGGACCGTCGACCAAACGCCGGGGAGGGCATCGCCCCGAGTAGTAGTCGACGAGATACTTCTCTGCCGATTCTGCCTAGGTGAGTGGGCCCCTCCATTAAAATGAGGGGAGCTCGGTCGAGAGGAAGGCACATCTCTCAACACAGGAGTCTACCTAGTGGGGGCCTGCCTTACCCCACTCTAAAACACGCGAAGGCACACGCGAATCATCTGGGTCCCCCCGGGTGGCTGGACACCTGGGGGGACACCACCAGAGGTGGTCCCCGGCAGAGGGGGAATAAAACTAGTGGGCAGGGTGGCCGACGTGCGTGGTCTCCGAGGGGACCCGTAGCGATCCGGACCCTGTTTTCGGCCCTCTTTGAAGGGTGCACTCCTCCGATGGTGCGCCACCTTGTCGTGGTGGAGGAGCTCCCCTCTTCCTTCGGGTTGAGGGGTCTAAGAGCGCACCATTGCACTTCCTCGTGGTGTTCGTCGCGGTGGTGGCGGGTGAAAGCGAAAACGAAAGCGGCCCTCGGGCCGTGAGTAGCGAGTATGAGAGTAGCCCAAAGCCGCCGCGCGGACATCACGAGAAGGGGGGTTGCGCTCCCTCCGGGCACCTTGGCCTGATGCGCATAGGGTAGGCGGCCCTGACTTCAATCGCCCGGTCGGCCACGACCGTTAGGGATGCCCCTGCACTGTCAGGGTCTACCATCCCGGTGGCTAGAGGAAGGAAAACCTCGAATTAAAAACCCGGTCTGGACAGCCCGTGAGCCTCTGGACGGCATGTCCTAAGGGAAGGAAAACCCCGACAGAAAACCAAATTCTTTTCAGATCATTATGCAGCACACCAGGAAAGAAGAGAACTTACCGGCCCAGTGGTTTCGGAGCCACAGGGCCCGGCGGGTGTGGGGGGTATCGTCCCGGCCCCTCCCTCGTCGTCATCCGACGTCGGGCTTCCATCGGAGTTTCCAGAGAGCTCCGGTGGAGATGTGGCTATCTCTGTTTTTAGCCAAGGGTCTGCGGAAGACCGTTCCAGGCCTTGGTAAGGGGGGAGTAAAGACCCCGTGCGCAGGAGCACGAGGCAGGATCCGGGAGCGCAGGCTAGTCCAGCGCCGGCGACCCCGGGTCCTTCGACGGCGAGGGCAGAGGACGAGGAGGCTTGCTTCAAGCGTCCTGGTCCACTGTCCTCCAAGAGGAAGAGGGTGGGGCCCACGGCGCCGAAAGCCGTAGCCTCCACCGACGACGAGGATACGTCGTCCGACGTGGGCTCGGGGACCGACAATGAAATGTCGCTCTCCGAGTACTCGTCGGATACGGCGTATACCTTAAGGCACGGGGGGGACGCGCGACCGAAGCGCGGACGCGGACGCCCCGCGACAACCGGCGAGTGGGTCGGTGTCGAGGGGGTCCGCAAGGAGTGGAGCTCCTGAAGAAGGAGCTGGAGCGCGTAAAGGAGGAGCGGGATATCCTCGGGGCCAGGTTCGAAGTTGACTTCGGACCGACCGCGGGGGACTCCCCTCCTCCTACGACGTGATGAGGGAGCTCGACAACGAGACCGTCGACTCCCTCATCAATGTCGTCATGGAAGAGATGGAGGCGGTGGAGCGCGTCGCTGAGCGCTCGAAGTCCCTGAAGGGTACCCTGAGGGGAGCGCTTCGGGCTGCGACGCGGCGGGCTCTGGCCGCCTCCAAGCTCTTGTTCACCCGCGCGAACATCAGCGCGGGTGAACAACGGAGAGAGGGGCCCTCGAGCGGACCCGTCGCGACCTTGAGGCCGCGAAGGGTCTGTTCGAGGAGGCCCAGAGGAAGGTGGAGAGGCTGGAGAGGGAGGTTGAGGTCCTCAAGGCGAAGGAGACCCTTCGGGCCACCAGAGCCGAGAGGACCTTGCCCTCCCCGTGCCCCACACCGCCCCCGGGGCGGAGTGCGGCATCGAGGCGATGGAGACGGAGATGGAGGGACCTCCCGTGTTGAGGGATGACCCTCCACCTCCAGTCTCCGTTCGGGAGGAGCCCCTCGGGGACCCGGCCGCCTCTCAAGACCTTTTGGTCGAGAGAATCGTGGCTCGGGTCGTCGAGGTGCTCCGACCCCGAACAGAGGAGACGGCCCGGCCCACCGAGCCTCCAAGGCCCCCCTCCCGCGGAAGGGAGGGAGTTGTGGAGCAAGGTGGTGGGCAGGAAGGCCCGCAAGACCCGCGGAGAGGCGGGTACTCTTCCCAGAAGACTGCTCCCCCCCCTGCCCCTAGTGGCAAAGGGGGGAGCAGTGGGAGAAGAAGAAGAAGGGCCCGAAGAAGGGCGCTGAGGGGGCACCTGCTGGAAAGGTGCCCCCCAGAAGAAGAAGGGCAAGGCCTCCGCCCGGGTCATCCGAGAGCCGAAGACGGCGGCGGTCCTTCTGACCGTCACCCCTGAGGCGGGGGATGACCATGGGGGAGGCCTTGAAGTTGATCGCCCCCGCAAGGGAGATCATACGGGGGAGCGGGACACTCGCGGTCCTGAAGAAGTCCCAGGCTGGGGGCACTCTGTTCCAGTTAACTGGAACGGAGGGCCCCGCCTGGCAGGGGAGCTTCTCGCGAAGATGCGAGAACTCCTGGGGGGGAGGCCGGGAGTCAGGGTCCCCGGCCCCAGAAGCGCGCAGAGTTGCGCCTTCAGGGGCTGGATGACTCTGTACCCGGCAAGAGGTGGTTGAGGCCGTCACGGGGTTGACGGACTGTTGCGCGGAGGACCTGTCCGTGGGAGAAATCCGATTTCTCCCGGGTCGGATGGGCTCCGTGTGGCTGCGTTGCCCCGTGCCGGTCTACAACAAGGTCGTCGAGGCGGGGAAGCTCTGCATCGGGTGGGGCGTGGTGGTTGTAAACCACTCCCGGCCCGCCGGATGCGGGTGCTTCCGCTGCCTCGAAGTGGGCCACGGGGCGGCCGGCTGTAAAAGGGCCGGACAGGAGTGGCCGGCTGCCATAGGTGCGGCGACCGCTCCCCAGTCGCGGCTGTGCCCGGCGGGGACGCCCAAGTGTCCGCTGTGCGCGGACGTTGGGGTTCCCGACGGTCATCGCTGGGGCGGCCACTTGCGTGCCTAGCGCAAGGGTCGCCCACCGGCGTAAGCCGCGTTGGCCAAAAAGGCCACCGGGAAGGGGAAGGGCCCGGTCACGGCAACCCTCGACGAGTGAGGGTGCGGCCCGGCCGCTTCCGGCGGAGGGAGTAAGGGGGGCCCGCGTAGGGCTGAACCCCCGAAACCTCCGCCCCAGCAGGGCCGCGGGGGCGGAGAGAGTGGACCGTTCGAAAGCGAACAAGGGTTCCCTCCTCCGTGCCTTTCGGAAAAGAGGCTCCACCGATGGCGGGAGGGTTGTTCGGCCGGGTCCTCTAAGAGAGGACTATGGCCGACCGATCCTCTGCGCCGAGCCCAACGGGAAAAGGAGAAGGCGAGGGGCTGTGCTGGGTGGGGAGGACCCTCACAAGGAGAGTTCTCCCACACCTCCCCCGCAGAGATGAAAGGAGGAAGAAGGACTAGCGGACCGATTCAAAAACTGAATCGCTCCGCCGTACTCCTTCCTGAGAGGAGGGCAGGGCGGACCCCTGCGGAGAGGGGCCCTTAATTGGGCGGGCGCCCGGTCCCGTTTGGGATGCTGCCGCGTGTACGCGGGAACTGGGCATTGCAGCAAGGGCGGGATGCACGACGGGGTTTTTAGTGGGTATACCCGGCATTGCACACCGAGGGAGAGGACTAGCCTCTCTGAGGGCCGGGGAGTCCCACAGTACCCCCCCAATGCGCCGGAGCATTGGGGGGGTCTGCGTAATGCATTTTCCCCGTCGTTAAAAAAAAAAAAAAAAAAAAGGTTAGGTGTTAGGTTAGGTTAGGTTAGGTTAGGTTAGGTTAGGTTAGGTTAGGTTTAGGTTAGGTTAGGTTAGGTTAGGTTAGGTTAGGTTAGGGTAGGTTGAAGGGTTGTGTTTTACGGTCCTGGAGGGCATGACAACCGCAAGCGAAGGGTCCGACCTTCCCCTCGCTTTAAAATAAAAAATCCGGAGGCGGGGACACGGGAAGGAGCCGGCGGTCGCACGCGGCAAACAGGGGGATTGCCCATCTTGTATAAAAAAATCGAAGGCAGCCGGGTGCCAGTGTTGACTTCCGTCGCGAACACGATAGTGTTTCCCGATGGAAACAACACAGCACAACAACCGTCTCCACGTGGAGGCGGAGCTTCCTCCGGGTAGGAAGCCCATCTTCCGCTCTTCAAGCGGAGATGAGGTTGAGGGGTGGTGCATCACCCTCCGGAAACCCCGGATGCACATTTAACTCGAGTCAGACGTGTGCCCGTTATGGCGGTGGTTATGTTGGGTGATGTGGTTCCTGTGGAAGACCCACTTGAATCCACCGGTCAACATACCGCAAGCGGGGTCCGCTCCCTCGCTTAAATAAAAAACGCGGGGCGGGGACACGGGTTAGGATCGGCGTTGCACGTCGGACAGGGGGCCTGCCCACCCTGTATAAATAAACGTAGGCAGCCGGGTGCGGTGGTGTCTCGACGAGACATTGGTATCCTCGATTGGGACACTGCTGCACAAGTCCCGCCTCTAACGGAGGCCGGGTTTAAGAAACACTTCGGGNGTACGTTGTATAAAAAAATTTACATTAAAGAAAATTTATATGCATCAAGTAGGTAGATTCCATGATCTTGAAAGTTGAAAAGACTGACAATAATGTCAGGTTTCGTTGGCCAAATATGTTGTATGAAAAATGTTAGATACAGATGTTACAGTTTGTGATAAATATTTTCTCTAAAATTTTATGCATTTTTATTGTGATTCGCTTAATTGGAATGCGCAATTTTTAATTATCAGAAGAGGTGACAGAAGGTTATTTAAAAATATATATTTACCACGATTTGATTCTTAGTGATAGGATGAGGTGACGAGACGGGTTGATTAAGAATGGCTTATTAATCCTAGCTATTGACCATCTTATAACGTTGTATATCTAGGCGAAAAAAAATCGTGCAGGCAGTAAATGAAAGTGGATTGACAGACAGAAGGTGATATTATACGATGGCCATTTGACCGAATATTTAAAAATTTAGTTTTCTCTCCCGGCACCATAATTCAGATTATTGGGCCAAAAATTGCGATTTTTAAAGCATTCAAATTACAAAACTACTCAAAAACGTGACAGGCTACAATTCGCGGCCAGATTCGGATTCAACACACAAATTACGGTGGAAATGCATATTGCATCTTAACAAAAAAGCCTCTGCAGGTCTGTAATTTTTATGTTGCGCGAGGACGATATATATCGAACACGCGCGACAACAATCGGGTATAACGCTTCAGTAAACTCAGTAATACCCCGGGGCGATTTAAGATGCACAAGATTTTATATATCGCGAGTCGTACAAGAATTAGATAATCCTAAAACGGGATCACAAATAGACGCGCATACTGCCGCACACTTGACAAGCTGGG
Organism: Camponotus floridanus; assembly: GCF_003227725.1. Taxonomy (NCBI): domain Eukaryota; kingdom Metazoa; phylum Arthropoda; class Insecta; order Hymenoptera; family Formicidae; genus Camponotus; species Camponotus floridanus. The sequence continues at coordinate 154,405 of NW_020229235.1, forward strand.
CTTAGATTCTGAAAGCGGTGTGCTTTATACAATACTTATGATACGCCGCGGAAACAGACTTTGCTTTCCGAAAGAATTCAAGCAGTGACGATACATTCAGCGGGCGGGACGGTCGGGGACGCACAATATAAATAAAATAACGAATGGTGAAAATCATTTTATATTGATGACTTACTTATATCTTAATTGATCCACTCCAAACCTCCCTTTTTTCTTTTGCTCCTTCGTCTTTTCCTCGTAGCACTTAATCACGCGTTGCACCTTTGAATTCCTCCGTGCACTTTACGACTCATTCATGGAAAGTTCCTCGTTGCATTTGCAATTGTGTTTAGAGGAGAAATTAATTAATATATGAAAGTCTCACACACTGAATCTAACTCTGCTCAAAGCACTGACCGAATGATCGTAAGTCAGATATTACGCAGAGCGTCATACGTTTATGATCGTCAGGGTGACTAGTAGAGAAAATGAATTTGATAATAGAGATAGTTAAACATACGTGTCCTCGTCCTACCAAGATCATTGGAATGTAATAGCGTGTAACATATTAACAATAGCGCGATACTATTTATTAAGAGTCGAACGACACCGTGTTATTGATAATAAATCTAACCCACGTTGCCTATTTGAAATATTTCTAGTAATATAAATATCGTTGCCGAATATTAAATATAGAAGTATTTAATTTATTGGTTAAGAGATTAATTTAATATTATTAAAACCCATTTATCATTGAAATTATTCGTTATGCTAATTATTTGCATTATAAATTGTCGATTGTTTTACTTCGTGTTCTCATTCCTCATAATCACAAATTATATTAGTCAAGGTAGAGCGATAAAGTACACGATGAAAATATTATTGACTGGGTACGCATAAAAACAAATAATTGATTGTTCCGTAAAAGATTGCAACGATAATGAATTATTGTTATCTTTAGATTTCTATCTACTTTGATTTTGATGTTAAATTACAACACATCGCTATATGACATTTTAAGAGTGTCGCGGAGACCACAATTGCAGTATTATTGTAGCATATATAAAATTATAAGATAATAATTATTTCATAATTAAAATAATATCTCTATATAATAATTCTATTGAAATTATTCACATATACTGTAGCTCAAATCACGGAGCTAACAAAGAGAACTACGATTGTGAGAGAGAACTTAGCGGTATAATTTGTTTTCGTTTGTATGCGGTAGCTCTTTTTTGTCGGCGGAAGGGAGATCCACCTTCGCGGCGAAAGCGGCGAGGTGAGTGAGGGTTGTGCATACACGGCTCCGGAAATCCGGCAATGCACATTTAACCTTTCGAAGTCACGTGGCTAACAGGAGTCTGCAATTCTTCCTGTCTAAAAAACTGCGAGGGCAGGGACTAACGGGAAGGGTCGGAATGAGGTGAAGGAGCATCGAAAACTCCGAAGGTTTTCGGCTCGTCTTGGGTTCCGAAGGCTTCCCATTTTCGTGCATAGGGTCCGTCGTGGACCGGGGAACTTCGGTTGCCTAGGGCTCAGCGGGTGCAATAGGGTTTCCATCTGAGGGTCGGTGGAACCCGAGGAAGCTGAGCGGACAGATGCCCCGAGCCTTTCCACTCACAGAGTGAGGCGGGCCATTCCACCATGTTGAAAACTTCGAAGGCGTTCCGGTGCTGGTTTTAAATTTTCTCATGACGATCAATATCAGCGTTTTTTTTTTTGTATTTTAACGTTAATGTTCTAAGTTAGTGTTAATTAATTTTAAGTTAGTTATAAGTTGTAGTTTTAAGTTAAGTTTTAAGCTAAATCTTCTTTTTCTTTTCAGGTTTCTTTTTTCAGGTTAGCTCTGGTCGGGTAAGGGAGATGCAGCGAGGGTTTAGTGCATCACCCTCCGGAAAATCGGATGCACGCTATATTCGAGTCAACGGATGCCGTCCGAGTGGCGAGGCATGTCAAGTGACGGGGTCGCTGAACCCCGAGGCTTGACATATCTCAACAGGAGTCTGCATTCTCCTGTAAAAAAGGCGGGAGAGGACACGGGGACAGGGTCGATGAGGGTGAGGACCATTGTAAATGGTCTGCTGGTTGTCCCTTTAGTGCTTTGCTGAGGTCTGTAGAGATCATACCAATTCGGATATGGGTGGTTGGAACCGGGGATTCGGTTCTTGGGCTCAGCGGTACTTGGTGCCTTCATACGGATGGGTCGGCTGGGAACCCGGGAAACATTCAGCAGACTGGGTGGTCGCCAAGCCTTCATCCACAAGGTGGGGTATGCCTTCCTCCAGTCCGGAAAACGCGGAGGCATACTGCGGTGCCGAGGATTGTAATCTCCAATGTGTCACCTTCGGTCATGGTTTAAGTGCCCTGAACGGGGCGGTTTGCACGGCCTAGCGATCGAGCGGGACCGTCGATACCAACGCCGGGGTTTGCAATCACCCCCGCGAGTAAGAGTCGACGACGATCTTCCTGCCGATTTCTGCCTAGGGTGAGAGGGCCCTCCATATTAAAATAGAGGAGGACTCGGTTCGAGAAGGAGGCACATTCTCAACACAGGAGTCTACCTAGTGGGGGCCTGCCTTACCCACTTTAAAACAAGCGAAGGGCATACGCGCGAAGTATCTGGGTCCCCTGGGGGCTGGAACACCTGGGGACACCACCCAGTTGGTGGTCCCGGCACGCGAGAGGGGAAAAAACTAGTGGGCAAGGGTGGTGCTGTTGCGCGCGGTGCGAAGGTGTGGCTCTTCATGCGTCCGTGATTCGCGGGAGTGGTCCAGATGCAACTTGGACCCGCAAGCGGTTTAACGGACCATTGTTTTTCGGCCCTCTTTGAAGGGTGCACCTCTCCGTAGGACGCCACCTTGACGTGGTGGAGAGGCTTAAGCCGTTCCCGGTCCCCTGGGGCGACTCAGTAGCCATTGGCTTGCTGTTTCGGTGGCCTGGGGGGCGGGGCGGTGAACTAAGAGCGTCCATTGCACTCCCTCGTGGTGTTCGTCGGCGACGACGGAAGATGAAAAACGAAAACGAAAGCGGCCTTCGGGCCGTGAGTAGCGAGTAGTGAGTAATCCGAAGTCGTCCGCTGGCGAACACCAATGGGAAGAGGGGATTCCGCTCCCATTCGGGCACTTTGGCCTAATGCGGATAGGGGAAAGGAAAACCCTGACTCAAACCCGGTAACATGGGGCCGTGACGGTGGGAGAACACCCAACCATATCTTTCTTCCTTACCTATCCATAAACCTCCTTTCCTTTTTCCCTGCCCCTTGGTCCCCGGTTTCCCCCTCTACTTTTTCCGGGGTGGCGCCTGCTTTCCCAATAGCCAGCTTTTTATTTCTTCTTTCTTCGGGGTGGCGCCCGCTATCAAAATAGCCTAGAGGAGACAACCTCGATAAAAAACAAAAACTGGATGAAAATGAGCAGAAGCCAAAAAGTGCCGATCATTACCGCCCAGAGGTCCCGGAGCCTCAGGGGCCCGGCGGGTGAGGGGGGTAGCGTCCCCGGCCCCTCCCCCGTCGTCATCCGACGACGGGCGATCCTCGGGGTCAGGGGTGGGCCCCGGGGCCGAACGGACGACCGCCCCCATTACTGGAAGTCTTTCTCCCCCAGTGACTCCCTCGAAAGCTCTCTTGGAGCTAAGAGGGTCACTGGGAGAGATATTGGAGGTCGCCATGGAGTGGCGTAATTACTGGCAGCGGGCAGTAAACGAGGCGGACGAGGAGAAGGTGGAAGATTACGACCTTGTCTTCCCAGGGGGCCGAAAGAATATGGACAACATCCTGGAGTGGTTCCAGGATACGTCCGTGACGCTCCAAGGGGTCCAGCCCCTTCTGACGAGGCTGGAGAGGTGGGGGGGAGAGGAGGCGGGGACTCAGACTTCCCCGCTTCCTCCCCCTCCCCCAGAGGCGAAGCTCTGTGCGCGGCACAGAAGAAAGGAGGTGTCTGAGGTGGGGACGGACCCCATGTGGGTCCCTCCCCCCCTCAGACGAGATATTGGCGTAGGCCCGGGCCCAATGCTCCGTTCGAGGAGCAGCAGGGGCGTGGAGACGCCGAGGGAGTGGAGGGAGGTGTGCCGCTGCACCCTCCCTGCAGCGGAGAACAGGGGGGCAGCCCAGCTGTAAACAACAACGCTGCCCCCCCGACGAGTCAGCGTGGGAGAGGCCCGGTTGATGGGACCCCCAGGAGCACGCTCAGGGGGTCTGGTCCGACCGGCCTCTCTTACGCTGACATGGTGAAGGCTCCGAGTACCCGGGGTCTTCGGAACCAACGTTTGGTTCTGGCCCCGGGACTCGGAGACGTTAGGTTGGAGAGGGGTGGTGACGGGGATCTCGTTGTAGAGATCCTCGCCACCACCAAAACGGGAGGTACGATCCCTCCGAGGGGGACTGATTCCGGGTTGGAATCATCCCCCTCCGATGGAGAGGGGAGATCTTCCCCCGAAGCGGGGAAAAGAAGGAGGAGGCAGGGGTGGCGCCGGGCTGGTCGCCCCTCGGCAGTTTTGCCGAGTGAGTGGCCGGCCAGGTGCTACTCCTGCCTCGAGGCCGGGCACGTTGCGGCCCAGTGCCCGGTGAGTGGTGGGTGCAGCAGGGGGGTGCGCTGCTATAAATGCAGCGCACCCTCCCATAAAATGGCGTCATGCCGCGCGGGGACTCCGAAATGTCCGCTGTGTGCGGATCTCGGGCTCCCCGCGCGGCATGTCCTGGGAGCGGAGGGATGTAGGCCTCCGCTCCCGGGAGGGGGGAGAACTGGGCGTAATGGGGGGCCCCTCTGAGCCCGGGTGCGGGCCGGGGGCTCCCCCCGTCCAAGAAAGGAGGGAGTGGGGCCGGAAGCGCGGCCCTCCGGATCTCCACCCGGAAGGGTGGGATCCGGGGGGAAAGCGTGAATGGCCCGGTGTGGTCGGCCCCTCCTCTGAGTCGCCGCGAATCTTCTGGTTCGGGCGGCCGGAGGAGGAGGCTACGGCCAACGGGGGGGGACGGTGGAGTCCGCCAAATAGCGGAGTTCATAGTCTCCCCCCCCAGGGGATCTTCGGGGGAGGGCTAGTAGCCCACGGGCGAATGTCCTCTTCCCGGAGACCCCCTCGTGAGGGGAGGGATAACGGCGGGGGACCTTCTGTCCCCTGCTCGAACCTCGTGGTGGGTCCCCGGGTTGACTGCCGAATCCGCTTCCCTACGGGGGGCGGAGGGAGCACCAACCCGGGGGCTAAAGGGGCCGGGGCCCGAGTCGGGTGAACTCGGACCTCGACCCCGTCCCCCTGACCACCAAGGGAGGGACGCGGGTGGGCAGTGTGGCCCTGTCCACCCGCAACCGCGACACGCGCGCGCAGACGGAGGGCCGATGGAGCCCTCCCCGGGAAGAGGATCGGGCGGCGACGATCACCGAACACCCGTGACGTCGCCTCCCGATCGCCGCGGGGGAGGACATAGGGGGGCAGGGACTCGAAGTATTGCAACTGCGAGTCCCGGGTCCCTGTCCCCTCCTCCTGCCGCCGGGATGGCCACCCCAGGGGTTTTAGTGGGTATACCTCCCCTTCTGGGAGGGAGTCCCACATAACCCGCGGTCCCTCCCCGGGGACTGCGGGTATCCATCAAGGATTTCCCCTGGGTTACAAAAAAAAAAAAAAAAAAAAAAAAAAAAAAAAGGTTAGGTTCTCCTCCGATGGTGCGCCACCTTGTCGTGGTGGAGGAGCTCCCCTCTTCCTTCGGGTTGAGGGGTCTAAGAGCGCACCATTGCACTTCCTCGTGGTGTTCGTCGCGGTGGTGGCGGGTGAAAGCGAAAACGAAAGCGGCCCTCGGGCCGTGAGTAGCGAGTATGAGAGTAGCCCAAAGCCGCCGCGCGGACATCACGGGAAGGGGGGTTGCGCTCCCTCCGGGCACCTTGGCCTGATGCGCATAGGGGTAGGCGGCCCTGACTTCAATCGCCCGGTCGGCCACGACCGTTAGGGATGCCCCTGCACTGTCAGGGTCTACCATCCCGGTGGCTAGAGGAAGGAAAACCTCGAACTAAAAACCCGGTCTGGACAGCCCGTGAGCCTCTGGACGGCATGTCCTAAGGGAAGGAAAACCCCGACAGAAAACCAATTCTTTCAGATACCATGGAGCACACCGAAGAAGAGAAGAAACGTACCGGCCCAGTGGTTTCGGAGCCACAGGGCCCGGCGGGTGTGGGGGGTATCGTCCCGGCCCCTCCCTCGTCGTCATCCGACGTCGGGCTTCCATCGGAGTTTCCAGAGAGCTCCGGTGGAGATGTGGCTATCTCTGTTTTAGCCAAGGGTCTGCGGAAGACCGTTCCAGGCCTTGGAAAGGGGGGGAGTAAAGACCCCGTGCGCAGGAGCACGAGGCAGGATCCGGGAGCGCAGGCTAGTCCAGCGCCTGCGACCCCGGGTCCTTCGACGGCGAGGGCAGAGGACGAGGAGGCTTGTTTCAAGCGTCCTGGTCCACTGTCCTCCAAGAGGAAGAGGGTGGGGCCCACGGCGCCGAAAGCCGTGGCCTCCACCGACGACGAGGATACGTCGTCCGACGTGGGCTCGGGGACCGACAATGAAATGTCGCTCTCCGAGTACTCGTCGGATACGGCGTATACCTTGAGGCACGGGGGGGACGCGCGACCGAAGCGCGGACGCGGACGCCCCGCGACAACCGGCGAGTGGGTCGGTGTCGAGGGGGTCCGCAAGGAGATGGAGCTCCTGAAGAAGGAGCTGGAGCGCGTGAAGGAGGAGCGGGATATCCTCGGGGCCAGGTTCGAAGTTGACTTCGGACCGACCGCGGGGGGACTCCCCTCCTCCTACGACGTGATGAGGGAGCTCGACAACGAGACCGTCGACTCCCTCATCAATGTCGTCATGGAAGAGATGGAGGCGGTGGAGCGCGTCGCTGAGCGCTCGAAGTCCCTGAAGGGTACCCTGAGGGGAGCGCTTCGGGCTGCGACGCGGCGAGCTCTGGCCGCCTCCAAGCTCTTGTTCACCCGCGCGAACATCAGCGCGGGTGAACAGACGGAGAGAGGGGCCCTCGAGCGGACCCGTCGCGACCTTGAGGCCGCGAAGGGTCTGTTCGAGGAGGCCCAGAGGAAGGCGGAGAGGCTGGAGAGGGAGGTTGAGGTCCTCAAGGCGAAGGAGACCCTTCGGGCCACCAGAGCCGAGAGGACCTTGCCCTCCCCGTGCCCCACACCGCCCCCGGGGCGGAGTGCGGCATCGAGGCGATGGAGACGGAGATGGAGGGACCTCCCGTGTTGAGGGAGGACCCCCCACCTCCGGTCTCCGTTCGGGAGGAGCCCCTCGGGGACCCGGTCGCTTCTCAAGACCTTTTGGTCGAGAGAATCGTGGCTCGGGTCGTCGAGGTGCTCCGACCCCGAACAGAGGAGACGGCCCGGCCCACCGAGCCTCCAAGGCCCCCTCCCGCAGAAGGGAGGGAGTTGTGGAGCAAGGTGGTGGGCAGGAAGGCCCGCAAGACCCGCGGAGAGGCGGGTACTTCTTCCCAGAAGACTGCTCCCCCCCCTGCCACTAGTGGCAAAGGGGGGAGCAGTGGGAAGAAGAAGAAGAAGGGCCCGAAGAAGGGCGCTGAGGGGGCACCTGCTGGAAAGGTGCCCCCCCAGAAGAAGAAGGGCAAGGCCTCCGCCAGGGTCATCCGAGAGCCGAAGACGGCGGCGGTCCTTCTGACCGTCGCCCCTGAGGCGGGGATGACCATGGGGGAGGCCTTGAAGTTGATCGCCCCTGCAAGGGAGATCATACGGGGGAGCGGGACACTCGCGGTCCTGAAGAAGTCCCAGGCTGGGGGCACTCTGTTCCAGTTAACTGGAACGGAGGGCCCCCGCCTGGCAGGGGAGCTTCTCGCGAAGATGCGAGAACTCCTGGGGGGGAGGCCGGGAGTCAGGGTCACCCGGCCCCAGAAGCGCGCAGAGTTGCGCCTTCAGGGGCTGGATGACTCTGTCACCCGGCAAGAGGTGGTTGAGGCCGTCACGGGGTTGACGGACTGCTGCGCGGAGGACCTGTCCGTGGGAGAAATCCGATTTCTCCCGGGTCGGATGGGCTCCGTGTGGCTGCGTTGCCCCGTGCCGGTCTACAACAAGGTCGTCGAGGCGGGGAGGCTCTGCATCGGGTGGGGCGTGGTGGTTGTAAAACCACTCCCGGCCCGCCGGATGCGGTGCTTCCGCTGCCTCGAAGTGGGCCACGGGGCGGCCGGCTGTAAAGGGCCGGACAGGAGTGGCCGCTGCCATAGGTGCGGCGACCGCTCCCACCAGTCGCGGCTGTGCCCGGCGGGGACGCCCAAGTGTCCGCTGTGCGCGGACGTTGGGGTTCCCGACGGTCACTCGCTGGGGGCGGCCACTTGCGTGCCTAGCGCAAAGGTCGCCCACCGGCGTAAAGCCGCGTTGGCCAAAAAGGCCACCGGGAAGGGGAAGGGCCCGGGCACGCAACCCTCGACGAGCGAGGGTGCGGCCCCGGCTGCTTCCGGCGGAGGGAGTAAGGGGGGCCCGCGTAGGGCTCAACCCCCCGAAACCTCCGCCCCAGCAGGGCCCGCGGGGACGGAGAGAGTGACCCGTTCGAAAGCGAACAAGGGTCCCTCCTCCGTTGCCTCGGAAAAGGGCTCCACCGATGGCGGGGAGGGTCGTTCGGCCGGGTCCTCTAAGAAGAGGACTATGGCTGACCGATCCTCCGCCGCCCAACGGGAGAAGGAGATGGCGAGGGCTGTGCTGGGTGAGGAGGACCCTCATAAAGAGAGTTCTCCCACACCCCCCCCGCCGGAACTGAAGAAGAAGAAGGACTACGCGGACCGATTCAAAAACTGAATCGCTCCGCGTACTCCTTCCTGAGAGGAGGGCAGGGCCGGACCCCTGCGGAGAGGGGCCCTTAATTGGGCCGGGCCGCCCGGTCCCCGTTTGGGATGCTGCCGCGTGTACGCGGGGACTGGGCATTGCAGCAAGGGCGGCTGCACGACGGGGTTTTTAGTGGGTATACCCGGCATTGCACACCGAGGGAGAGGACTAGCCTCTCCTGAGGGCCGGGGAGTCCCCCAGTACCCCCCAATGCGCCGGAGCATTGGGGGGTCTGCGTAATGCATTTTCCCCGTCGTTAAAAAAAAAAAAAAAAAAAAAAAAAAAAAAAAAAAAAAAAAAAAAAAAAAAAAAAAAAAAAAAAAAAAAAAAAAAAAAAAAAAAAAAAAAAAAAGGTTAGGTTAGGTTAGGTTAGGTTAGGTTAGGTTAGGTTAGGTTAGGTTAGGTTAGGTTAGGTTAGGTTAGGTTAGGTTCTCCTCCGTGGACGCCACCTTGACGTGGTGGAGGAGCTTAAGTCGGTCCCGGTCCCCTGGGGCGGTTCAGTTAGCCATTGGCTGCTGTTCCGGCCTGGGGGGGCGGGATCGGTGAACTAAGAGCGTCCATTGCACTTCCTCGTGGTGTTCGCTGTAGGCGGCGGCTTCGGATGAAAACGAAAACGAAAGCGGCCCTCGGGCCGTGAGTAGCGAGTATGTGAGTAATCCGAAGTCGTCGTGGGCGGACATCACGAGAAGGGGGGTTGCGCTCCCTCCGGGCACCTTGGCCTGATGCGCATAGGGGTTGGCGGCCCTGACTTCAATCGCCCGGCTGCACGGAGCCGTTAGGGGAGGATTTCTATCCTCCCTCCGTGCACTTTGCGGGTGCTCCCGCATGGGGTCGTTGGAGGGTGCTGCGTGGTGGGTGCTCCTGCCACGTAGTGTCCCTCGGGGGGATGTGGGTGCTGGCTCTTCGGGGTCAGTGTCCCACAGTGATGGCTCTCCCTCTCCGGTCAAACGGCGCGGGGACTTGGTCCTCGCGTACGCGGTCGGAAGGGTGAGAGACGGGCCGGTGGTGTCCCGGAACTCCCGGGCCCACTGGGCTGGGCCGTTCCCGAGCCGCTCGGACATATTCCGAGGTCGGGGTCGGGACGGCGGAGAGGACCGGCGCGGGTCGTAGCGGGCATAGCCCGGCGACTCCGGGTCGGTCCAGCCGCCAGAGCCGCTCGGACGTATTCCGAGGCCGGGGTCTGGCGGCGGGAGTTTGGTACCCGGTGGCTGTCGTGACCGTTTCCCCTTCCGAAGCGGCAGTCACCGGGAAGGCGCTTGCCCCCCAGATTCGGCCAGTCCGGTGTGGGGGCGTGCTGGTCGCCACGGCGGGTAAGGCGGGGTAGGGGAGCGGCTGCCCCGTCCCAACTGTCCGTGGGGCCCCCCGGGTGGCGCCACCCGTTGCGGTGTCCGAGAGGTCGGAGGCTCGGAACCCCTGAAGACCCTTGGAGGCGTCAAAACCTCCAAGGGCTAGTAGGGGGCTGGAGGCCCGTGCCGGGGATGTCCACCCCCGGCCAGAGCCATAGGCCACCTCCCCGGGGGAACTTGGGGCCCGGCCGTAGGGTGTTGCCGGTCATGTTTCGGGACACTCTGCGGTCGGTGAGGGTATACCCTGGGTGGCGGAGCCGCAACGGGATAGTGGGATGTATTTGCAATGGAAAATTCTAACACACCAAACCCAAACTCAAAATTCAATTTCAACTCACCTACTTTCAATTTTAAATTAAATACCGGGGAGGAGACTGGCTCCTTAGAAGAGCCGACGGTGGTGGATAGTGCAGAGCAGCTACAGAGCGTGGACATATGCTCTGTGTTCCCGCAGCCTGTGGAAGAAGGAGTGCCGACTTCTGTGCTCAGGAAGGAGAGCGCCATCAAAATAAAAGATGTGCGTGTCTGGGTTAATAAGCCCATAAGGGTGGTCAAACGGAAGGACCTGACAAGTGAAACGAGACAGGAGATGGACCTGTCATCGCGATCTGCACACGAAGGATTACCAACTCCTGATGAGCCCTCACTGGACAAGAAGATCCAGAGGAAAAGGCCGTATATGTCAAAGGACCCTGAAACCAAGGAAGGGAAAACGGATTCCTCAGAAGAGGTCGAATTGAAGAGCAGGAGAATGGCGATAGCCACACTGATGTCAGATAGTGATGTGGAGTCGGACAAGGACTCTGCACTTAAAACGGAAAAAGTGACGGAAAGCTCTGGAAGGACTCGAAAGTCTCCCCCCCCGAAGGGGAAGAAGAAGCGCGGCAGAGGAAGACCGCCTACCACCGGTGAATACATCGGATGGGCGAAGGCCAAACAGGCACAGTTAGAGGCGGAAAACCGGGAACTCGAGCTACAGGCGGAGAGGGAGTTGATGGAGGAAGAGGCCTACAGGAGAGATACTCGCCGCAATTGGGCGGCGACGTTAATTAAGGAAGCGGAGGGAAAAGTATTCGAGGAAGATAGTCCCGAACATCCCCGAAGAAGGCTTCTCCTGAAAGAGGCTGAAGACTGTGCCCAAACGGTTCTCGATGTGGCGAAGAAATCGGGAAACCTTAAGGGAACCTTCGTAAAGCTCCTCTGCAGCGCGGCAGAGAACTTTAAAACTGCCAGCAGGGAACTGGGAACTCTCTGTGCTCCTACGGAGATGAAGGCTCTGGAAAAAGAAAATGCGAGCCTAAAAGAAAGACTCGCGAAAATGGAGAAGGAAGTAGGAGAATTACGGGGGTGGGTGAGCGACTTGAAGGCTGGGGCCTCTGCCTCTATACCCCCGAGGGACTCCCCAATTCTCACCACTCCAGACAAGACCTCCGCCCCCTCGACGAATGCCGAGGGAGACAGGAGGAGAAAAGCTCTGGACATCCTCAAACGAGGGAGAGAGAAAAAGAGAATGGGAAGGTTCGAGCCAGACGCGGATAATCCTCCAACACTCCCCCCCTCTCCAGCAGTGGAGAAGAATAGAGAGGAAATGGAGGTAGAGGAAAGTAGGTATCCGGGTGGAGATCCAATTATGATGGAACACTCCACTTGCTCCTCGATGAAGGAACAAGACGCGAGCCTGGGAATGGAGAGCCTAGTTGAGAGACTATTTGGGAAAATAGCCCTGCGACTAGGCAACATGATGAACGCGAGATTTGCAGCAATTGAGGACCGCCTGCTACCGGCAAAACAAATCAGGCCCCCCTTGAGCTTTGACTTGAAGAAGTCGGATGATAGGAAGGCCAAGGAAGCAAGCAACCTAATGGAGAAGAAAACAACAACTTCAAAGGGGGCTCCACAGGCGGGGACAAAGGGGAAAAAGGGAGAGAAGGAAAAGAACAACTCCCCTGCTCCAAACAAGAGGGAGACAATACCGCCAAACAGGGCAGACATACAGGTCTATGAATCCCCTGTCGTTCCCTCTACTTCCTCTGTCCCTAAGGCCTCCTATGCAGAGGTAGCCAGGAAGGGAAAAGGGGATCAAGGTGGAGGTCTGGTGAAGAGAGCCGGAAAAAACCCCAAAAAGGATGGCTCCCCCAAGGTTGCAAGGGCCTCATCCACCCCCATTGAAGGCGGTGGGCTCAGCCCGAGCAACAAGGGTCCATCCAAAAAGGGGAAAAAGAAGAAGAGATCAGCGGCGGTGACTCTAACACTGCCAGCCCAACCTCCTTCTGAGGATGGGAATGGGACGTCCTTGGCCCAAGTAATGGAGGAAGCTACTCAGAAGATAAACATCAAAGATCTGGGTATAGAGTACCTCCGTCCCAAGAGGGCCAAAACGGGGGGACTTATATTAGAGGTCCCTGGGGAAAATAGCGCTGCTAGAGCGGACCTTCTAGCCGCCAAACTGGCGGAGGCCTTAGGCGATAAGGAGGGATTACGTATCGCCAGGCCGATAACCATGGCGGAGCTCCGGATTACGGGGCTGGACGATGCAGCCTCCACGGCTAAAGTGGAAGCGGCTATTGCTGAGGCGGGCGGATGTTCACTGAGAGAGATTAAAGTTGGTGACCTGAGGAAAGCCCCATCAGGCCTCTTGTCCGCGTGGGCCAGGTGCCCCAAAACGGCGGCAGAAAGGATCGCCAAGACGGGTAAGATCATGGTTGGCTGGTCCGCAGTCAAGGTAGAGATGCTGGGTGCTCGCCCACTGCAATGCCATAGGTGCCTAGAATTTGGGCACGTGAGGGCGAAGTGCCCTGCGGAGGAGGACCGGAGCTCTAGGTGCTATCGTTGTGGGCAACCGGGGCACAAGGCAGCGGGATGTGTTGCAGCCCCCAAGTGTCAGCTATGCGAGGCCAAAGGACGCGTAGCTGGACACAGACTCGGAGGGGCGGCCTGCCCTTTCTCCCCTGCATTTAAGGGGAAGAACAGAGAGGTCGCGAGTAAAAAGAAGCCGGGAAACACCTCGGAGAAGATAGAGGGAGCCGGGAAATCAGCTCAGACCTGGCCATCGAAAGGGAAGGTCGCAAAGGTGGAGAGGCCCAAGAAGCCCAGCAGACCGAAGACCACGAAGAAGGAAGTAGCCAACAACGTGGAAGGGGCGCTCCCCCCCTCCAAGGGCAACGTAGTAGGCGATAGCTCTACAACGGGAAGAGGCCAGGAGGAGGCCATGGACATGTCATAAATGGATGTCCATTGCCTCCTCCAGACCAATGTCAATCACTCCGCTCCCGCGCAGGATCTGCTCCGGCAGCATGTTGCGGAGTGGAGTATTGACCTAGCGGTGATTGCCGAGCCCTATATGGTGCTGGACAGGGCCGACTGGGCCGGAGATCGAGATGGCTCAGTGGCAATCATATGCGGGGGGCAGCAACCCCTCCCCTTCTCAATACTGAAGAGAGGGGAGGGTTTTGTTGCGGTGAATTGGGGAGAAATGATAGTAGTCGGAGTGTACTTCTCCCCCAACCGGCCCCACCATGAATTCGAAGGATGGCTGGACACCCTTTCGGAGACCATCCGCCCGGACATGAACCGTCCGGTGCTGGTTGCTGGGGACCTCAATGCGAAATCGGACGCTTGGGGCTCCCCGGTTTCCAATGCTAGAGGTGAGACTCTAGTGGAGTGGGCGGAGGTACTAGGCCTCATAGTATTGAACCAAGGCCAAGAGTTCACATGTGTGCGGTCCAACGGTGCATCCCTGATCGACATCACCTTAGGGAGCCCCGTGGCCGCACGCATGGTAAGTGAATGGAGAGTAATGGTGGGAGTGGAGACACTAGCAGACCACCGCTACATCCAATTCTGCGTCTCTAATCCCATAATAGGGAGAAGAGATAGAGGAGAGGCAGAGGGGATGGGTGGTGGCAGGAGGCCACCTAGGTGGTCCACGAAGAAGCTGGATCGAGATTACCTGATGGCAGCGGCTATAGCCAAAGCCTGGACAGGAGAACTGCTGGGCCCGTGGGATGACGCGGATACGGGGGCAGAAAAACTCCGGGAGGCCATCACAGAAATATGTGATGCAGCAATGCCCCGAAGTAAACCTGTCCCCGGAAGGCGGGCGGTATATTGGTGGAACCAGGATCTGGCCGGGCTCAGAGACGAATGTAACAGAGCTCGGCGGCGATACACCAGGTGCCGCCGTAGGAGGGAGCCTGAAGAGAGAGCAGCCCAGCTGAGAGAGGAATACTGCTCAAGAAAAACTTCCCTCCAGCGGGCCATTCGTAAGGCCAAGGCAACGGCTTGGGAAGAACTGGTGGAGCTGGTCGACCAAGATCCCTGGGGACGACCGTACAGGCTGGTCAGAAAGAAACTGACCAGCGGGGGGCCCCCGACGACTGAACGGCTCCAGCCCCAACTCCTGACGCGGGTGGTCGACACCTTGTTTCCTGACGAGGAGCCAATAGAATTGCCATATCGACCACCAGTGATGGCTCCGACCCCGTGGACGGATGATATGAGGGTGACTACGCAAGAGCTCGGAGAGGTATTGGTAAGGCTCCGAAATAAAAAGACCGCCCCGGGCCCGGATGGCATTCCGGCTAAGGCCTTAGCCTTGGCCTCGTCAGTTTTAGAGGAAAGTGTTCGGTCTTTATTCAATCATTGTTTGATGACCGGACATTTCCCCAAAATTTGGAAGATAGCACGCTTGGTGCTCATCCCCAAGGAGGGCAAACCGGAGGGATCCCCATCGGCGTACCGCCCCATATGCCTCCTTGACGAGGCGGGCAAACTATTTGAAAGAATTATAGCGGCCCGCCTGAGGAGGCATTTGATTCAGGAGGGCCCCGATCTGGCTGAATGTCAATATGGATTTTGCGAGGGACGTTCAACGATCGATGCGATCATGCACGTTAGATCTCTCGCGGAAGAGGCAGTCTCCCAGGGGAGGGAAGTGGTAGCAGTATCAATTGACATTGCGAATGCCTTTAATTCCCTCCCCTGGGAGTGCATAAGGGGGGCCCTGGATTACCACAGGGTCCCCACCTATCTCAGGGAAGTGATTGGGGATTACCTGAGCCACAGGTTCATCACCTACACGGGGCGGTACGGCGAGATACAGAGCCGAGAAACCCGAAGAGGGGTTCCACAAGGATCGGTGCTTGGGCCGCTCTTGTGGAACTTGGGTTACAACTGGGTCCTCAGGGGCGCCCTCTCCCCGGGCCTCTCACTGGTGTGCTACGCTGATGACACGCTGGTGGTGGCCCGGGGACAGGAGTGGGAAGATACGGTCCGCCTGGCAGAGATGGGAACGTCGCTGGTGGTATCGCGCGTCCGCGCTCTGGGCCTCAGGGTGGCCCCCGAAAAGACCGAGGCTATTTGGTTCTCCAGGCCTCGGTCAAGAGGTCCACCGGTGGCCCAGATGCATATAGAGGAGGTTGCTGTCGGGATCAGGCCTCAGATGAAATATCTGGGGCTTGTTCTCGACAGCAAGTGGAGTTTTACGCCGCATTTTAAGTGGATGGCCCCTCGGATTCGAGCAGTTACCAACAGTCTTTCGAGACTGATGCCGAATCTGAGGGGTCCTAGAGACAGTGTGCGCCGCCTCTATTTAGGAGTGGTGCGGTCTGTAGCCTTGTACGGAGCCCCCGTGTGGTATGACCGAATCTGCGGCAGTCGAGTGCCCACCAAGATACTGGAAGCCACACATAGGCGACTGGCGTTGAGGGTCATGCGGGGATACCGCACCATTCCGTACGAGGCGGCGTGCGCGGTGTCCGGGAGCCTGCCTTGGGTCCTCTCCGCGGGCATGTATGCTGAATTATATCAGTTCAAAACTGTCCTGCGGGGAGACCCAGATGATGATGAAGAAGGGGGTCCCCGGTTACCACCGGGAAGGATGCGGCGTGTGCTCCACGCCCAGAGGACCCAGCTCCGACAGCAGAAGATTTCAGAGTGGAAGGGCAGTCTGGCCAATGTTAGAGCGGGACTATATGCTGTCGGGGCCTTGCGCCCAGTATTAGAGGAGTGGATAGGGCGCAGACATGGGTCCCTGGGTTATAGGCTGGTGCAGGTGCTCACCGGACATGGATGTTTCGGTGAGTACCTGCACCGCATTCGGAGAGAAGCGGACGCGCGATGCCACCACTGTGGACATACGTCGGACTCGCCTCAACACACTTTGGAGGCGTGTCCGGCGTGGGATGAGGACAGGCGATCCTTAAAGGATGCAATTGGGGAGGAGGATATTTCCCTCCCGGCTCTGGTCAGAGCCATGTTGAAAGGGGAGGCAGAATGGCAGGCGGCCGCCTCCTTCTGCGAACACGTCATGTTGCAGAAGGAGGCGGCCGAAAGACAGCGGGAGGAGGACACAAGTGCCCCTCCTGCAAGGAGAAGGAGGGGCGGGGTGGCGAGAAGGGCATATGCCCGACTCGACCACTAGCCGCTCTATGTCCCCCTTCTCCGGGGTCGCAGGGGGGTGTGAGTGCGGGTGACACTCACACCCCATTGCACCGCGACCCCAGGGACGTAGCAGCCATGCGTGGTGGTCCCGCATCGCTGCTAAATGTTTACCATCCGGCAGGGAGTCCTCCCTCCTCCCTCCACCTGACTTTGTAAAACGTCGGGAAGGGGAGGACGGAGGACTCGAGCGGGGGCAAACTCTGGTAGAATGCTTGCGATCCCAGAGTTTGCCCAGATAACCGCGCTGGAAGGACCACCGTGGAGTTTTAGCCGGTAAGAGTCCGGCATAACCCGTCCCTCTCCCCGGGGGGCGGGTATCCATGAGGATTTCTCCACGTTAAAAAAAAAAAAAAAAAAAAAAAGGTTAGGTTAGGTTAGGTTAGGTTCAAAGGGCGGCGGCAGTAAGGGCCGCCGGGCCACCTCCCTCCTCAGATGAAGGGGAGGAAGAGGAAGAGGAGGAAGACGATGACGACGCGACTGCGAGCAGCAGCCGGATTAGAAGGACCAGAGGAAGGTGAAGTTAAGGGGGGAACACAACTAAAAAAGGTGTTCCCCCCCCTCCTCCCTGGAAGTCCTCTCCGTAGAGACGGAACGGGAAGAATGGAGCGAGGTGGAGTCGGAGGGGGACATCACAACTCCCCCTCTCCCCCACCACCCCAGAGCACACCAAGTGTGGACAGAGCAGAAAGGGAGAGTCTCATACACTAAGAGACTCTCCCTTCCCCCCTCAGCTATACGAGGGACGGGGAGCTCCCGCCGCACACATTAATAGGCGGGAGCTCTCAACTGGAGAGTACGGGCAGGGAGGGATCACTGGGCTGGGGAGCCAAACCGCCATGGCGGAGGCTCTCCTCCCAGTGACCCCTCCGAGGGATAAGGGTGTCTGGCTTCAGGGTCAGGCACCCGAACCTCGCGAATAAAGGCCCCAGGGCTGCTGGCCGAATCCTAATCCCCACGGGGACGGAGGGAGCCTCAGCCCTGGGACCGTGGGGGGCCGGGCCTCGAGCGGGAAACTCGAGACCCGACCCCGCCTCCCGCCGGTGGGGGGCGTGAGATGGCGTTGTGGTCGCGCTGTCTCACGAGTTAGGGAATTAGGGAGAGGACCTTCTGTCCTCTCCCGGGAAGGGGGCTCGACGGTGGCCGATGACGTCTGCCGGTCACCGCGAGCCCAAGCGAGGGAGGAATAGGAGGGTGGCATCCCGAAGTATTGCAACTGCGAGTCCCGGGATGTCCCCCTCCCTCCCATCGCTGAGAAGGACCACCCCAGAGGTTTTAGTGGGTAACCCTCCCCCTAAGGGAGGGAGTCCCACATAACCCTCTCTTCCTTTCCCGAGGAGAGAGGGTATCCATAAAGGATTTCCTCTGGGTCAAAAAAAAAAAAAAAAAAAAAAAAAAAAAAAAAAAAAAAAAAAAAAAAAAAAAAAAAAAAAAAAAAAAAAAAAAAAAAAAAAAAAAAAAAAAGGTTAGGTTAGGTTCTCCTCCGATGGTGCGCCACCTTGTCGTGGTGGAGGAGCTCCCCTCTTCCTTCGGGTTGAGGGGTCTAAGAGCGCACCATTGCACTTCCTCGTGGTGTCCGCTGTAGGCGGCGGCTTCGGATGAAAACGAAAACGAAAGCGGCCCTCGGGCCGTGAGTAGCGAGTATGTGAGTAATCCGAAGTCGTCGTGGGCGGACATCACGAGAAGAGGGGATTCCGCTCCCTTCGGGCACTTTGGCCTAATGCGGATAGGGGAAGGAAAACCCTGACTCCAAACCCGGTACAATGGGGCCGTGACGGGTGGGAGAACACCCAACCCATTCTTTCTTCCTTACCTATCCATGACCTCCTTTCCTTTTTTCCTTGCCCCTTGTCCCTGGAATCCCCCTCTACTTTCTTCGGGGTGGCGCCTGCTTTCCAATAGCCAGCTTTTCTTTCTTCTTTCTTCGGGGTGGCGCCTGCTGTCAAATAGCCTAGAGGAGAAAACCTCGATAAAAAACAAATGTGATGTATATGATATGGTCCGTAAAAAGAAAATATCATTACCGGCCCAGGGGACTTCGGACCCCCAGGGCCCGGCGGGTGTGGGGGGTAGTGTCCCGGCCCCTCCCCCGTCGTCATCGTACGACGGGCTGCCCTCGGTGTCTAGGGCGGGCACTGGGGGCGAAGGGGCTACCGCCCCAACTCATTGGAAGGAGATGGCGGAAAGGCTACAAGGCCTTTCAATGCGGATGGAGGACCTTGCTCGAAAAACCAGCAAGGTGGAGGGCTCATTCGGGAAGGTTAACCCCCTGATGGAGCCGGATGGAACACCTCCAAAAAAGGTCGATGGTTGGCCGTGGACGGTGTTAGAGATTGGGGAACATATGCATTACAAGGTGATGCAAATGTTCCGGGATGTACGCGCCGAGATGACGAGCATGGGGGGGGAGATGGACTGCTTGCGAACCTATCTAGGTGAGCAGCAGTGTGTCCCCCCCTCCCAACAGAGGACATCGGACAAGGGCACATCAACTGCCCAGCCTTTGCGATCCGAGAGGGGGGTTGGACCCGGTCCTGGGTACCTCCCCCCTCCCGGATTGACAGGGAATGGCCGGCGTATGTCGGCTGCTATTAGCGCAGCGTTGGTGGAGCTGATGCGGGAATCGGAGTCCTGCATAAAATGCTTGCCAGCCTGGGGATGCTCGGAGGCCATTGGATGGCTAGAGGGCCTCCCCAGGTGGATGGAGGGTGTATTGTCGGAGGCCTGCTCCGGTCCACAGACTGTGGACCGGGGTGTGTCTCCGACAAGAATAGACGGTGCTCCCTCTCCCTCCCCCTCGGGGGTGGAAGAGGTGGGTACACAAACGATGGAGGCTGGGCGTTCGGATGCGTCCACGGGCCCCGCGCCAATTAGGGCGCGGGGCAAGTGGACGCAGACGGACGCCCAGCGGGAGGAGCCGAATAGCTCCTCCCCAGCGATGGAGAAGGGGTCCCGCCCAGCTTTAGGGACTACTGCGGGACCCCTGTCATATGCGGAGGTGGTGGCCGGGGGCTCGGTCCCGGCTCCCGGGGTTGTTCTCCGGATGCCGGGAGCCGAGCCCATCAGGCTGAGCTGGGGGGGCACTGGGGACCTCACAATTGAGGTCCCTGGTGCTGGGGTTTCCTCCCCCTCCCCGCGGCAGTCGTGTGCTGCGGAGGGGGGGAGGGTGCCCACTCCTGGCAAGAAGGAGGAGGGCAAGACTGCCCCTACGAAGGGGAAGGAGACCTCTGGGCGGGTGTGGCGCCGCGTGGGGCGTCCGTCGGCGATTTTGCCGAGTGTGGGGCCCCCGCGGTGTTACACCTGTCTGGAGGTGGGCCACTTAGCGGCCCAGTGTAAAGGTGTGGCTGACAGGAGCGGGCGCTGCTATAGGTGTGGCGCCCGCTCCCATAAGCTGAGGAGTTGCCGGTCCCCCCCGGCGTGCCCGCTTTGCGGGGACGCCGGGCGACCGGCGGACCACGTGCTGGGGGAGGGAGGATGTAAACTTCCTCCCCCGGTACGTAGGAAGAGAAGGGGAGTTGGTGGGAGCCCTCTCACCCCGGGAGCGGGTGCGGGGCTGCCCCCCATGAAGAAGTGTGGAGAGGGAGAGGCGGGGTCGGATGACGACCCTGCCGCTGCCGCCGCCTCTGCCGGGGATTTAACCCGGAGGGAGGTAAGCGGCGGGGGAGGGGGAAAGCCTCCCCGGCTCAAGCCGGGGACGTAATCCTCCTCCCTGAGAGGGGGGTGATCGTTGGGGGGGAGCCCGTTACCGCTACGGCGGTGGGCACCCTTCCCGGCGACCACCCCAGAGGGATCAAGGCGGGTGTCCCGTGCAGTCTGCATGGGCCACCTGCCCGAACCTCGTGGGAAGGACTCCCGGGGCGCGGCCGAATCCTAACTCCCACGGGAGCGGAGGGAGTCGCGTCTCGGGGGTTAGGGGCCAGGGCCCGAGCGGGAAACTCGGACCCTGACCCCGGCCCCTAAGAGAGGGCGCGGCGTGGAAGTGGTGCCCTTCTGCGCTGCAACTAGAGTAGGTGCCGCCACTACATCAGTGGCGGTGTGGGGGGTCCACTCTGACAGCGTAGCTGGAGGGGTGGATACCCCTGCTGAGGTTAGGCGGATGGGTGGGGGGAGGATGCCCGGACGAATGCCTCAGGCAATTCCCGGTCCTCCCCTCAGACACCCGAGTAGGCACCCGGTGGGGTTTTAGTGGGTATACCCGTTAAATAGGGGAGTCCCACATAACCCGCGGTTCCTTCCCGGGAACTGCGGGTATGCATCAAGCATTTCCCCACCGATATCAAAAAAAAAAAAAAAAAAAAAAAAAAAAAAAAAGGTTAGGTTAGGTTCTCCTCCGATGGTGCGCCACCTTGTCGTGGTGGAGGAGCTCCCCTCTTCCTTCGAGTTGAGGGGTCTAAGAGCGCACCATTGCACTTCCTCGTGGTGTCCGCTGTAGGCGGCGGCTTCGGATGAAAACGAAAACGAAAGCGGCCCTCGGGCCGTGAGTAGCGAGTATGTGAGTAATCCGAAGTCGTCGTGGGCGGACATCACGAGAAGGGGGGTTGCGCTCCCTCCGGGCTTTATGGCCTGATGCGCATAGGGGAAGGAAAACCCTGACTCCAAACCCGGCACAATGGGGCTGTTACGGGTGGAAGAACACCCAACCCATTCTTTCTTCCTCCCATCCTAAACCTCCCATCCTTCTTCCCCGACCGATTGACCCAAGGTCTCCACTTCTACTTTTCTTCGGGGTGGCGCCCGCTTTCAAATAGCACGGTACCCGGCTTTGGGTGCAGATGGAGCCCAGCGACTCCATAGAGACGAGGTCTGCTGCCGCGGACCAGTCTCGTTCGCTGGAAGGGGTTGGCGGCCCTGACTTCAATCGCCCAGTGGTACGGCACTGTAGGGGGAGCCTAGCTCTCCGCCCGTAACTTGTGTGGGTGCTCCCACAGGGGGGATGAGGTGGCGGATCGGCGGGTGCTCCCGCCGTGAAGCGTCCCTCAAAGGGGAAAAACGGGAACCGGCCGGGACCCTCGCCCGAAGGACTGGTGGGGTGACTTTGTCACCTGCCGGGCCAGAGGCGGGGATTATCTCGGTGGCGGTTCCTCTGTGTGTGAATGGTGTGTGTGTGTGTGAGTGTGTGTGCGGGTGGAGTTCGGGTCTCTCCTCGGAGAGACGCGGAAATCCACCATCTTTTTGGCCACCGGGCAGTAGAGTCTTCGGGTCGCGGCTTGCTTTCAAGAGGGTTGGTGCCTCACCCTCCGGAAAAATCGGAGGCATACTTATGTCGAGTCTCGGGAACCGTCGAGTGGAGCGGTCCTTATGTCAGGTGAAGGGTACTGTGTTTACGGTACCTGGAGGCTGACATACCGCAAGCGAAGGGTCCGCCTTCCCCTCGCTTTAAATAAAAAATCCGGAGGCGGTGACACGGGAAGGAGCCGGCGTCGCACGTCGGCAACAGGGGGATTGCCCACCCTTGTATAAAAAATCGAAGGCAGCCGGGTGCAGTGTTGACTTCCGTCGCGAAGCACGATAGTGTTTCCCGATGGAAACAACACAGCACAACACCGTCTCCACGTGGAGGCGGAGCTTCTCTCGGGTAGGAAGCCCATCTTCCGCTCTTCAAGCGGGAGGTGAGGTTGAGGGGTGGTGCATCACCCTCCGGAAAACCGGATGCACATTTAACTCGAGTCACGTGTGCCCGTATGGCGTGGTTATGTTGGGTGATGGGTTCCTGTGGAAGACCCACTTGAATCCACCGGTCAACATACCGCAAGCGGGGGTCCGCCTCCCCTCGCTTTAAATAAAAAACGCGGAGGCGGGGACACGGGTTAGGAGTCGGCGTTGCACGTCGGCGACAGGGGGCCTGCCCACCCCTGTATAAATAAACGCAGGCAGCCGGGTGCGGTGGTGTCTCGACCGAGATATTGGTATCTCGATTGGGACACTGCTGCACAAGCCGCCTCTACCGGGAGACGGGTTTAGAAACTTCGGGTAGGATGCCCACCTTCGCGGCGAAAGCGGGAGGTGAGGCGAGGGTTGTGCATCATCCTCCGGAAATCCGGATGCACATTTACTTCGAGTCACGGGGGCTAACAGGAGTCTGCATTCCTCCTGTCTAATAAACGCGGATGCAGGGACACGGGAAGGGTCGATGAGGGTGAGGGGAGCATCGGAAACCTCCGCTAAGGTTTCTGGCTCGCTTGGGTCCGGAGGTTCCATTCGGATAGGGTCGGTGGGACCGGGGAACTTCGGTTCCTGGGCTCAACCGGGTCATAGGGTTTCCATTCGGATAGGGTCGGTGGAACCCGAGGGAACTGAGGCGGACAGATGCTCCCGAGCCTTTCATCCACAGAGTGGGGTGCGCCTTCCCCAGCTTTGAAAAACTCGAAGGCGTCCGGTGCTGGTTGATCTGCGATGAGATCAATTCAGCGTTTTTTGTTTTCGCTCTCGCGGTAGTTCTTTTTGTTGCGGGTAGGATGCCCACCTTCGCGGCGAAAGCGGGAGGTGAGGTGAGGGTTGTGCATCACCCTCCGGAAATCCGGATGCACATTTACTTCGAGTCACGTGGGCCAACAGGAGTCTGCATTCCTCCTGTCTAAAAACGCGGATGCAGGGACACGGGAAGGGTCGATGAGGGTGAGGGGAGCATCGAAACCTCCGCTAAGGTTTCTGGCTCGCTTGGGTCCGGAGGTTTCCATTCGGATAGGGTCGGTGGGACCGGGGAACTTCGGTTCCTGGGCTCAAGCGGGTCATAGGGTTTCCATTCGGATAGGGTCGGTGGAACCCGAGAAGCTGAGGCGGACAGATGCTCCGAGCCTTTCATCCACAGAGTGGGGTGCGCCTTCCCCATCTTTGAAAAACTCGAAGGCGTCCGGTGCTGGTTGATCTGCGATGAGATCAATTCAGCGTTTTTTGTTTTCGTTAGTTCTAAGTTAGTTTAAGTTAATTTTAAGTTAGTTATAAGGTAGTTTTTAAGTTAGTTTTAAGCTAATTCTTATTTTTCTTTTCAGGTTTTTCTTTTCAGGTTAGCTCGCGTCGGGTAGGAGATGCAGCGAGGGTTAGTGCATCACCCTCCGGAAAAATCGGATGCACGCTTATTTCGAGTCACGGATGCCGTCGAGTGGCGAGGCATGTCAAGTGACGGGTCGCTGACCCCGAGGCTGACATATCTCAACAGGAGTCTGCATTCCTCCTGTATAAAAAGTCGGATGCAGGGACACGGGCAGGGTCGATGAGGGTGAGGGGACCACTGTAATGGTCTGCTGGTGTCCCTTTAGTGCTTTGCTGGGTCTGTAGGTTTCCATTCGGATAGGGTCGGTGGAACCGGGGAACTTCGGTTCTTGGGCTCAGCGGGTACTTGGGTGCTCATACGGATAGGGTCGGTGGGACCCGGGAACATCAGCAGACTTGGGTGGTCCCAAGCCTTTCATCCACAAGGTGGGGTATGCCTTCCTCCAGCCGGAAAACGCGGAGGCATCTGCGGTGCCGAGGTGTATCTCCAATGTGATCACCTCGGTCAAATGGTTAGTGCCTGAACGGGCGGTGTGCCGGCCTAGCGATCGAGCGGGACCGTCGACCAAACGCCGGGGCTGGCGTCCCCCCCGAGTAGTAGTCGACGCGATACTTCTCTGCCGATTCTGCCTAGGTGAGAGGGCCCCTCCAATTAAAATGAGGGGAGCTCGGTCGAGAGGAAGGCACATTTCTCAATACAGGAGTCTACCTAGTGGGGGCCTGCCTTACCCACTCTAAACAAGCGAAGGCACACGCGAATCATCTGGGTCCCCCTGGGTGGCTGGACACCTGGGGGGACACCACCAGTGGTGGTCCCCCGGCAGAGGGGGAAAAAATTAGTGGGCAGGGTGGCCGGCGTGCGTGGTCCAGACGCACTTGGACCCGCAGCGTTTCGGACCTTGTTTTCGGCCCTCTTCGAAGGGTGCACTCCTCCGATGGTGCGCCACCTTGTCGTGGTGGAGGAGCTCCCCTCTTCCTTCGGGTTGAGGGGTCTAAGAGCGCACCATTGCACTTCCTCGTGGTGTTCGTCGCGGTGGTGGCGGGTGAAAGCGAAAACGAAAGCGGCCCTCGGGCCGTGAGTAGCGAGTATGAGAGTAGCCCAAAGCCGCCGCGCGGACATCACGAGAAGGGGGGTTGCGCTCCCTCCGGGCACCTTGGCCTGATGCGCATAGGGGTAGGCGGCCCTGACTTCAATCGCCCGGTCGGCCACGACCGTTAGGGATGCCCCTGCACTGTCAGGGTCTACCATCCCGGTGGCTAGAGGAAGGAAAACCTCGAATTAAAAACCCGGTCTGGACAGCCCGTGAGCTCTGGACGGCATGTCCTAAGGGAAGGAAAACCCCGAAACAGAAAACAACTTTCTTTTTTCAGATATGGACTACAACCAGAAGAGAGAAGACCTTACCGGCCAGTGGTTTTCGGAGCCACAGGGCCCGGCGGGTGCGGGGGTATCGTCCCGGCCCCTCCTCGTCGTCATCCGACGTCGGCTTCCATCGAGTTTCCAGAGAGCTCGGTGGAGATGTGGGCTATCTCTGTTTTAGCCAAGGGTCTGCGGAAGACCGTTCCAGGCCTTGGTAAGGGGGGGGAGTAAAGACCCACCGTGCGCAGGAGCACGAGGCAGGATCCGGGAGCCGCAGGCTAGTCCAGCGCCTGCGACCCCGGGTCTTCGACGGCGAGGGCAGAGGACGAGGAGGGCTTGTTTCAAGCGTCCTGGTCCACTGTCCCTCCAAGAGGAAGAGGGTGGGGCCCACGCGCCGAAAGCCGTGGCCCTCCACCGACGACGAGATACGTCGTCCGACGTGGGCTCGGGGACCGACAATGAAATGTCGCTCTCCGAGTACTCGTCGGATACGGCGTATACCTTGAGGCACGGGGGGCGCGCGACCGAAGCGCGGACGCGGACGCCCCGCGACAACCGGCGAGTGGGTCGGGTGTCAGGGGGTCCGCAAGGAGATGGAGCTCCTGAAGAAGGAGCTGGAGCGTGTGAAGGAGGAGCGGGAATATCCTCGGGGCCAGGTTCGAAGTTGACTTCGACCGACCGCGGGGGGACTCCCCTCTCCTACGACGTGATGAGGAGCTCGACAACGAGACCGTCGACTCCCTATAACGTCGTCATGGAAAGAGATGGAGGCGGTGGAGCGCGTCTCGCTTGAGCGCTCCGAGTCCCTGAAGGGTACCCTGAGGGGAGCGCTTCGGGCTGCGACGCGGCGAGCTCCTGGCCGCCTCCAAGCCTCTTGTTCAACGCCGCGCGAAACATCAGCGCGGTGAACAAACGGAGAGAGGGGCCTCGAGNTTGTATCTACGATGAGATCAATTCAGCGTTTTTTTTGTTTTTCGTTTTCGCGTAGTCTTTTTTGTTGCGGGTAGGATGCCACACCTTCGCGGCGAAAGCGGAGGTGAGGTGAGGGTTGTGCATCACCCTCCGGAAATCCGGATGCACATTTACTTCGAGTCACGTGGGCCAACAGGAGTCTGCATTCCTCCTGTCTAAAAACGCGGATGCAGGGACACGGGAAGGGTCGATGAGGGTGAGGGGAGCATCGAAACCTCCGCTAAGGTTTCTGGCTCGCTTGGGTCCGAAGGTTCCCATTCGGATAGGGTCGGTGGGACCAGGGAACTTCGGTTCCTGGGCTCAAGCGGGTCATAGGGTTTCCATTCGGATAGGGTCGGTGGAACCCGAGGAAGCTGAGGCGGACAGATGCTCCCGAGCCTTTCATCCACAGAGTGGGGTGCGCCTTCCCCATCTTCTGAAAAACACGGAGGCGTCCGGTGCTGGTTGATCTGCGATGAGATCAATTCAGCGTTTTTTTGTTTTCGTTTAGTTTTAAGTTAGTTTAAGTTAGTGTTAAGTTAATTTTAAGTTAGTTGTAAGTTAGTTTTAAGCTAATACCTTCTTTTTCTTTCAGGTTTTTTTTTCAGGTTAGCTCGCGTCGGGTAGGAGATGCAGCGAGGGTTAGTGCATCACCCTCCGGAAAAACCGGATGCACGCTTATTTCGAGTCACGGATGCCGTCGAGTGGCGAGGCATGTCAAGTGACGGGTCGCTGACCCCGAGGCTGACATATCTCAACAGGAGTCTGCATTCCTCCTGTATAAAAAGGCGGATGCAGGGACACGGGAAGGGTCGATGAGGGTGAGGGGACCATTGTAATGGTCTGCTGGTGTCCCTTTAGTGCTTTGCTGGGTCTGTAGGTCTCCATTCGGATAGGGTCGGTGGAACCGGGGAACTTCGGTTCTTGGGCTCAGCGGGTACTTGGGTGCTCATACGGATAGGGTCGGTGGGACCCGGGAACATCAGCAGACTTGGGTGGTCCCAAGCCTTTCATCCACAAGGTGGGGTATGCCTTCCTCCAGCCGGAAAACGCGGAGGCATATGCGGTGCCGAGGTGTATCTCCAATGTGATCACCTCGGTCAAATGGTTAGTGCCTGAACGGGCGGTGTGCCGGGCCTAGCGATCGAGCGGGACCGTCGACCAAAACGCCGGGGAGGCATCGCCCCGAGTAGTAGTCGACGAGATACTTCTCTGCCGATTCTGCCTAGGTGAGTGGGCCCCTCCATTAAAATGAGGGGAGCTCGGTCGAGAGGAAGGCACATCTCTCAACACAGGAGTCTACCTAGTGGGGGGCCTGCCTTACCCCACTCTAAAACAAGCGAAGGCACACGCGAATCATCTGGGTCCCCCTGGGTGGCTGGACACCTGGGGGGACACCACCAGAGGTGGTCCCCCGGCAGAGGGGGAAAAAATTAGTGGGCAGGGTGGCCGGCGTGCGTGGTCTCCGGACCCGTAGCGATCCGGACCCTGTTTTCGGCCCTCTTTGAAGGGTGCACTCCTCCGATTGCAGGCCACCTTGACGTGGTGGAGGGGCTTAGCCGCCCCCCGGTCTCCGGGCCCATCGGGCCCCCCACTTCGACACCTAGGTGTCGGGGGGGGCCCGGTGGGTCTCTCGGGCCCCCACTTCGACACTTTCGTGTCGGGGGGGCCCGGGGACCGGGGGGACGGTGACCAAGAGCCTGCATTGCACTTCCCTCCCCGGAAGGGGAGGAAGGGGGGTTGCGCTCCCTCCGGGCACTCTGGCCTGATGCGCATAGGGGTAGGCGGCCCTGACTGCAATCGCCCGGGTTGAGGATCCCGTTAAGGGTGGAAAAACACCCCAATCCTCTTGTATCCCCAATTCCTGCTCCTATCCTTAGATATCCTTTCTTAGTCTCTCTTACCCATCCCACCCTTACCTCCTTCTCCTTCCCATTGCCCCATGAATCCTTAATTCCTGGTGTGTGGATGTGTGCGTGGATGGATGAATGGCGCGTCTTGCGCGTGTGTTCCCACCTTACCTCCCATCCTTATCCGCCCCATTGTCCCCAAAATCCCCCTCTTATTCTTCGTAAGGGTGGCTCCCTTCTTTACAATAGCCTGGTATGCGTGTGTGTGTGTATGAGGTGTGAACGGACGCGCGTGGATATTCCCCGGAGACTAACCAAGGGGGGGAGTAGTTGCCCCCCGACCGGGAAGGGTGCGTGAAGTCAGTACCCAGGCTCCTCCCCTAGTAATAAGGGTAAATATAAGTCCGGACTCCCCGGCAAAGGTCCCGTGAACGGGGAGGGCACACTAGAGGGAAGACCGCTCCGCACCCTTGATCGGAGCCTATCCGGGGGTTGAAGCGCGCGTTCCGGGAGCACAGTGTGGAGGGGAGGGTGGCTCCCTCTTCCTCATACCCTGCCGGTGGGGGATATACCCCGGCAAACTCTAGCCCGGGTGCGGAATGAGCGGCTGTTCGGATCAGCACGCGTTCCGCACCTGGGGTGAGTATAAACCTATAGCATTCTTGTGGACCCGGCCCACTCCGGGAAACCTTTTTTAGTAGCTTTTTAGGTAGGGGTAGGGCTAGCCACCCGAAAACGGCCTCTCCGCTCCCCTACATGTCATTAGGGCCTCTATTCAACCGGGGACCAGACCCTACCGAGGTAGGGTTGCCGTGATAGCCGAACCGGTTTCTGAGTCTTACTGTTATCATGAATTCTACACAATCAAAAAATACTAAAACTACGGTAGAGGAGTACATAACAGAGATCCCCCTCTCTGGGGATGTAGGCGTCGTTACGGAGGGTTCGCAGTCGGAGGCTTATCTCGAACAACAAGCGACATTAAGTAATAAGGACGGATTACAATCTGTTGTAGACGCAAAAGAAGGGCTCGACTGCGAACACGGTCGAATAAAAAATGTGTCTGCTGAAAGGCAATTTGAGATAGAGGCTCCAAATGTTCAAGATACTGTTCCAGGTGTCCAAGATCCAGCTATAGAAGAGGCTACGTCGCGCAATACGGAACCTGAACTTCCTGAGATTGTGTCACGCATAACTCGGGTTGAGGAGGCCCCCCAACTTGCGATGTCCATTCCAGTAGAGGTCTCCGCTGAGGTACCTGAAAGTATGGAAGTAGAAGACGCTAATCGTGCACAGAAGAGAAAAATCCGTCGTGCGGGGGCGGATATTAACGAGGATAGCGAAGAGGAGGCCATGCGACCTCCGAAATCCAGACTTCGTAATAGAAGAGTACTGCTCGACGATGTGCAGACCAACGACGCTTTACTGGATCCCTCCCGAAGGACTTCAACGATGGGTGGTGGTGATGCCACCCAATACTCCACGTCTGAGGCTGAGGAGGATAAAGGCAAGAAGGTCGGTCGTCCCAAGAAAACCAAGCGTTCGATTGACCCGGAGGAAGCAGAAAGAAAAATTCTGGCTGCGACGGGAGTTGCACCCGAAAATATGAAAGAGGATCTGCTTTTAACGATGACGGCATCAGACATTAGTGCCCAGGCTCTTGAGTACTTGGAGCATATTGATATGATTCGCGTAAAGAGTGGAAAGCTGCAAGGCAGTCTTAGTGGTGAGATGAAAAAGAGGAAGCTCTGTTTAGATGACATGATTCGTGCACTGCAAGTCAAAGCCGATTCGAAGAATGATCCTGAATTCCTCAAGCATAAGTTGAATGAGCTAATGAATGAAATTAAAAAACATAAAAAAGAAGAAGAGAAGCGAAATAGAGAGGTAAGCGAACTACGCGAAATTATCAGTGAGCTGAAAAAAGAAAACAAGGAGATGAGAGAAGAATTACGAAAGATGAGAGCAGAGGTAAACAGAGTGAGTGAAGAGAGAATCGACTCTAAAAAAGAGAAGGCAAAGGAGGAGCCTTCTCTTAAAGCAGAAGGAAACACTAATAGAGGAAGATACTCACCTAGAGAGTCGTCGGTGGAGTCTAGGTCCAGGAGTCCTTCGATAGTCTTCCGCCCTCCCCTTGGAGGTAAATCGGTCCCTATCCCAGAGGGCCTAAAACAAAATAAAGTAGAAAGATTAGATATTATCAGCCAACAGATAGAGGCCCTAACGAAAGTCAGGGCCAGACTTAGCCAAACGGGAGTTCTGCAAGACAAGGAAGGAATGCAGGAAATGGAAACGGAGATGGCACCACCACCGTCCTCCCCTCTCCCACAAAGGAAACCCAGGATTAAGGTTTTGGAAAACATCCAACTAGTTCCTCCTCATAGGTCCCGGGCTGAAAGTACAGATCAAGTAAAAGGAGCAAGCACTGAGAGTCAAGCTCAGGACAAGAACCCCAGTGCTCGACCGGAAACAGGAAAGGACGAATGGACTAAGGTGTCCAGGAAAGAGAAAAGGAGGGAAAAAAGGAAGAGGAAGGGGGAGGCCCCGAACCAACCGGTCTCGGGCCCTCCACTTCCTCCCTCTGAAGGAAGGGTCCAGGAAGTAGGAAAAGCTGGCGGCAAACGAGAAGGAATCCCCAAAAGGAAGGTCCCGAAAACCGCGGCGGTTTGTATAAAGGGGAGTGGTGAGAACTTCTCGTACGCGGAAGCACTGCGAAAAGCCCGTAGCAGTATCTCACTAGCTGACTTACAGATAGGTTCCCCTAGAATACGCAAAGGGGTCAATGGAGCTACGATAATCGAGATTTCTGGTCCCGATAACAACGAGAAAGCGGACCAACTCGTGACAAAGCTCCAAGAAATATTAGAAGATGCGGTTATTTCCCGCCCATCAATCAAGGGCGAACTCAGACTAATTGGACTGGAAGAGTCAATTACTAAGTCTGAAATTGAGTTTGCTATTGCAGATTTGGGTGGCTGTAACATTCACGAGGTTTCAGTTGGAGAAATCCGCCCAACGCGAAGTGGTCTGAACACGGTGTGGCTCAGATGTCCGTTAAAGTCGGCGGTTGCTATTGCCAATAAAGGCAAAATCCCACTCGGTTGGTCGATGATTAAAGTGGAACTACTGCGAGCCAGACCTGCGCAGTGCTTCCGTTGTTGGAAGGTTGGCCATTCGATCAGGGGCTGTAAGTCTGAGGAAGATTTTAGTAATTGCTGCTTCCGATGCGGACGTAGAGGTCATCAGGCTAAAAGTTGTCAAAATCCAATCCGCTGTATCCTATGTAGCAAACTAAATCGAGAAAGTAATCATAGAGTGGGATCTCCTCAATGTGAGGGCATTAAACTAACAGAGAATACTCAAAAGGCGACAACCTCGGATCGGAGAAACGAGGCTACAAATATGGAAGTCATCAATGACTAGAATCCTTCAATGCAACGCCAATCATTGCAGAGCGGCAATGGATTTGTTGGCACAATTTGAGATAGAGAAAAGGATTGGTGTCACCATTGTGTCGGAACCCTTGAATGTCCCAACTGATGGTACCTGGTTTACAAACCGATGCGGAACAGTTGCTATCCACTGGTGCAACAATCATTTTGAAAGCCCAGGTATTCTATGCAAGCAGGGACGATATAGTGTCACTGCTCGATGGAAAGACTTCTCCATTGTGGCTTGTTATATATCCCCGAATGTTCCCGATGGGGAATACTCACACTTTTTAAACGAGTTGGACACGGTCATTACGGAATTGGAACAACACCGCGTAATTCTTGCTGGCGACTTCAATGCCAAGGATGTAATGTGGGGTGCTCGCCTCACAGACACCCGTGGCGAAAAAGTAGCGCGCTGGGCGGCCAGTCAAGATCTAAGACTACTCAACCAAGGCAATGCACCCACATGCATCAGATATCACGGCGATTCCGTCGTTGATATCACGTGGTCAACGGCCGATATCCATCAGTATATTTCAGAATGGAGAGTATTGGAGGAGTTCACACATTCGGATCATTTGTACATTATGTTTAAAATAGAAATAAATAATGTAAACGGACACGATGACAATGAAGAGAATGTAAATATGTATAAAGATATGTACATTGATGGCGTAAGTGTAAATACATACGGTGTAAATATTGAAGAGATGAATATGTACAATGACGCAAATGCAAGTATGTACAGTGTTAATGACGATGAGCACGAAGATGAAATGAATATCTACAAGCATGTTAAAAAGAAAAGATATGTAAAATGGAGCCACAAAAAGATGGACCTTGAGCTGTTTCGTGAAGTCCTCGAGTGGAAGTGTGCAGATACTCCTACCATTAATACGGCTAGAGAAGCGGCACATTGGATGGCAGACGCCTTGATTGATGCGTGTAATCTATCCATGCCTCGGGTCAAGAAAATCAAAAGACACCAGGCTTACTGGTGGAACAGCACAATTGCGGAATTACGCATAGTATGCAGGAACGCCAGAAGAAGATGGCAAAGGCTGAAAAGACGACGACAACAAAGAGCATCACAGGAGCAGTTACTAGAAGCTGAGGCTGCGTATAGGGATGCGAAAGCCACGCTACGCAATGAGATCAACAGAGCCAAGGATCAGGCATGGTCGGAGCTTATACAGTCTATAAATGACGATCCGTGGGGACTACCCTATCGAATAGTTTTAAAGAGACTTCGGAGATCATCTCCATGCATATCCGAAATGCTATCGATTAATATCCTTAACACACGATGGATAGGTTGTTCCCCCATGATCCACAATGGGACGAACGAGTTGAAGAATTTCCTCCTGTATTGGAGTCCCTGAACGACGGAGAAGAAATATCTTTTATGGAGGTATATCGGCTAATGTGTCAACGCAATGTCACCAATACTGCCCCCGGCTGTGATGGAATCAAGGCACTATACCTCAGAAAGGCTCCAGGTGCCATGATTGCACGAATCGTCGAGTGTTTTAATACATGTATTAAGGAAGGACGTTTTCCTAAGGAGTGGAAACGGGCGTTTCTGGTTCTCATACCTAAGGGCCCTCTTGATCTTCGCAACCCTAAAGTTAGGCCCATTTGCCTCTTGAATGAAATGGGCAAATTGCTAGAGAGAGTGCTCGCACGCAGAATAGAAGACTGGATATATACTAATCCTGAGTACGATCTGACGGACACGCAATATGGATTCAGAAAGTTAAAATCCACATGCGACGCACTGTATCACGTTAAAGAGTTTGTGCAAGCGGCTACTAGTCATAATGATGTCGTGATAGCAATTAGCCTTGACATTAGTAACGCCTTTAATTCCATTAAGTGGAAGCATATTCGACGCATGCTCGTCGAGAGGGGATTTCCCCCTTATATTAGGAAAATTATTAATGATTATTTGTCGGATAGGAGTGTTGAGTTCCCCACGTGTGAGGGGGAAACTCAAGTCCGCAGAGTCACAGCGGGTGTCCCTCAGGGCTCAGTCCTGGGGCCCACTTTGTGGAATCTTACCTACGACTGGGCCCTGAGGGTTCCACTAGAGCAGGACTCATTGGTCATCGGATATGCGGACGACACAATAATTCTAGTCAGAGCAACAGATATACATGAGGGTATCGCTAGAGCCAATTTACAAACTAGCAGAATACTTGCGCGAATAAAGAAATTAGATCTAACGGTCGCTGAAGCGAAAACGGAGGTAGTTATTTTCAAACACCGTAAACGCAAGCTACCGGAAAATTTGTGCATACGGGTCGGAAATGAAATGATCCAATCTAAACCATCAATGAAATATTTAGGAATTTATCTTGATCAGAATTGGACATTTAAACACCACGTAGATTATATAGAAGGTAAAGCTATGAAGATATCACAGCAATTAGGAAGGCTTATGCCCAATCTACGGGGGCCTACTGAGAAGAAGCGTAAGCTTTACGCGAATACCATTGGCTCCATCATCTTTTATGGAGCTCCTATATGGTGCGACGAAGTCAATGGATCTAGTTCTCTGTGGAAACAGATCCTAAGGATACAGAGAGTAATTGCGTTGCGAGTGGTGTCTGGGTATCGCACAGTGTCGGCAGATGCTGCACTTGTGTTGGCCAGGATTGTCCCAACCACCCTGCAGGCGTCTTATTTAAAGCGAGTATTCCTACGGATCCGTGATCTGAAACAAACTGTTGAGTGGAGTCGTAAGGAAGAGAGAGCAATTAAAGACGAGGAGAAGATACTCACGATTAGGCAATGGCAAATTTGGATGATGAGAGACGGAGCATATGGCAGACGTACGTGTGAAGCAGTTGGACCACAGCTAAATATCTGGCTTGGGAGAGAGCATGGTGTACTCACCTACCGAGCAACACAGTTGCTAACTGGTCACGGCTGCTTTAATGCGTTCCTATACAGGATAGGGAAGGAGAATAGCCCGATATGCTCCTTCTGTCAAGCAGAAATAGATACTACAGAGCACACTATTCAATCATGTGAACGATGGTTGGTGGAACGGAACGAGTTAAGTGAAAAGCTAGGGCCGGACCTAGGTCTTCCAGTATTGGTTAGAAGGATTTGCGAAGATACAGAAGTCTGGCAGGCCTTTCTCCAGTTTGCTGAAAAAGTCATGCGCACTAAAGAAGATGAGGAAAGGCTCCGCGAACATCAGCGTGGACGTGAGGACGAAATAAACAGCGAGGTGGAGGAGGTGGAGGAAGAGGACGAAACAACAGATGTTTAGCTTACCTTAACCTGCTTCCTAAGTCCTAGAAGATGATGAGATCAGGATCCCTGGTCCCTCTCTGGAAAACCTGGAACAAACAAAGAACATATTTACATATATACATATATACACATATATACACACACACACATATACACACATGTATACGCACACATGCACACACACACACACGTACATATACACGCACACTCGCTCACACACTGACACACGCACGCACACACACATACACACATACACACATACATACACACACACACATACACACATCCATCCACACCGGTTTTTCTTCCTGTTTCGAGGAGAGAGAGAGAGAAATACATTTTGAAATATACACTTCGAAATATATATATATAACTGAGGTACGTTGTTGTTTAATAACAACAATGGCACACACATATACACAGGAAGCGGGGGAAGTGACATCTTTAAAGTCCTCTCTCAAATTCATGATGAACAGAGTTCTTATATATATATATATATACATATATTGACACTGTGGGTCCAAAGACAAACACGCACACAAGGGGACATAACATCGAGATGAGGGTCATGGGGATAAGGGATAGGGCAAGAAGAGGTAAAGGGAGGGTTGGGTAATTATGGGTAACGGGGGAAGGGGGGTAGGGACTTCATTCATGTTCATTTTCACCTTACACACACTACACTGACACCGGCTCAATTTAGAGCCAATCACAGGGACATATTTCGAGATGGGGTCATTGGTAGGGCGGAGGGTGGGGAAGGAGAGGGTCGGGGGGTAGGGATGGGATTATGGGGGGGGGTAAAAGGGAAAAAGGGGGGGTAGGGATATCAGTCATCGCATTATACGCGCACACATACAAGAACACCCACACGGCAACAGCACATACACACACACACATACATTCATCCATCACATCACACGGCACAATTACACAACACACATACACTGGACGGAGGAAGCCCGGACACGACGGGGGGGCGGGTCCCATTAGGCGTAACCCCTCAGTCGGGTATTCCGACTGGGCACCGACTGAGGGGTCGGCCATACACGGATGGACGCACAGAGAGGAGTTTTTTAGTGGTAGTGGGCCGTTAAATAGGCCGAGTCCCACACTGCCCCGCCCTACGGGGGGCGGGGCGTGCGTAAGAAGCATTTTCTCCTCTCTCGTAAAAAAAAAAAAAAAAAAAAAAAAAGGTTAGGTTAGGTTAGGTTAGGTTAGGTTAGGTTAGGTTAGGTTAGGTTAGGTTGAGGTTGTTCGGGGCTCTGGACGGAGCATGACGTGGTACGTGTCGGAGAAATTTTAAAGTGAATTTCTTCGATAATTCGCGACGCGGAGAGTCTTTTTTAGGCTATGCCCTAAAAGAGGGAAGTGCTGTGAAGTGCATAATATACGGGTTTTGCGGAGGGACGCTGACTGCACGAGAAATAAGGGTTTAATCGCGGCTTCGCCTTGCCACCTCATATTGATGACGCGGCACTCCATACTCTTCAACACTGATATGTGCGAAGAATAGGTAGTGAACCTGTCGTTGGCTTGCAAGAAGTGATTCGACCGTGCTAATAGAGACATACAATTAATGCCTATTATCGGTAATTAATCCAAAATCGTTAAAGAAGTGTTTAGTGACATTGCCTATGTCTTTGCCACGTGGCACTTGAGGTTATGTTGACGCCTAGGGATATTGTATTGTGGCGCCATCACGCCACGTGGCACTCTGAACACTTGTGAGATTTTGAGATTCTGAGGATAAACTGACTTATTGAAGTGTCGTGGTGTGGAAACTAACAAGAAGTGATTTGATTGTGTTAATAGAGACATATAAATAATGCCTATTATCGGTAGTTGATTAAATATCGTTAAAGAAGTGTCTAGTGAAGTGACATTGCCTTTGTCTCTTGCCATGTGGCATTTGAGGTTAGGTTTGCGCATAGTAATTTTGGCTTGTGGCGCCATCACGCCACGTGGCACTTTAGACTCATGTGAGATTTTGAAATTTTGATGGTAAACTGTCTTATTGAAGTGTTGTGGTGTGGAAATTAATAAAAAGTGATTCGACTGTGCTAATAGAGACATACAATTAATGCCTATTATCTGTAATTAATCAAAAATCGTTAAAGAAGTGTTTAGTGACATTGCCTATGTCTTTGCCGCGTGGCCCTTGAGGTTAGGTTGGCGACTAGGGATATCGTCTTGTGGCGCCACCACGCCACGTGGCACTCTAAACACTTGAGATTTTGAGATTTTGATGATAAACTGACTTATTGAAGTGTCGTGGTGTGAAAATTAACAAGAAGTGATTCGATTGCGTTAATAGAGACAT
Organism: Camponotus floridanus; assembly: GCF_003227725.1. Classification (NCBI taxonomy): domain Eukaryota; kingdom Metazoa; phylum Arthropoda; class Insecta; order Hymenoptera; family Formicidae; genus Camponotus; species Camponotus floridanus. Next base: position 191,141 of record NW_020229235.1, read on the forward strand.
CTAAAATGCCTATTATCGGTAATTGACTAAATATCGTTAAAGAAGTGTCTAGTGACATTGCCTCTGGCTCTGCCGCGTGACATTTGAGGTTAGGTTGACGCCTAGTAATTTTGTCTTGTGACGCCACCACGCCACGTGGCACTCTAAACTCTTGTGAGATTTTGAGATTTTGATGATATACTAACTTATTGAGTGTCGTGGTGTGGAAATTAACAAGAAGTGACTCGATTATATTAATAGAGACATATAAATAATGCCTATTATCGGTAATTGATTAAATATCGTTAAAGAAGTGTCTAGTGACATTGCCTTTGTCTATGCCGCGTGGCATTTGAGGTTAGGTTGACGCTTAGGGAGATTGTCTTGTGGCGCCACCACGTCAAGTGGCACTCAAGACATTTGCGAGAGTTTAATGAAAAACTGACTTATTGAAGTGTCGTGGTGTTGAACCAGAATAGCTAATTAAACTGAGGTTAATAAACAGTTAGTTATTGGCTATATTCTTGCTATATCCATAAAGAAGTGTTTGGTGACGCTGGCCGTGCCTGCCACGTGGCACTTGGCACTTGATGTACGACTCGTATTATCGAGGTATCGATATATCGTTTTAGAAAAGTACCAAACCATAGTAATTTCTTATAATCCTTGGTTTTAAACAATTAGAAAACGGAGAGTGTAAATTAGAGGGCAAACTATTGGTGAACTATTTAGATTTTTAGGGGTAGCGAAACTCTTAAAAACAATAAACCTATAACTAGTTCGTTGCCTGAATGAGGGTGTACATAACCTCACTTTAGATAGAAAGTGACAGTGCTTGGAAGATCCTCCTGAAGAATCTACAGTTAGTGCCCAGTGACATTTCGTGTGGCTTTACCAAGTGGCATCTGGTGCGCGATTCGTATCATCAAGATTTTTGAGAGATGATAGTTATTTCCCTGCCTGAATGAAGGTATACATAACCTCACTTCAGACGGAAAAGTGATAGTGTTTCGATAAGTCCCTTGGCGGACTTATAATTTGTGCCTAGTGTTTAGTGACATTGCCTGTGACTCTGCCGCATGGCACCCGTTAGGTTAGGTCAGGTTAGGTTAAAGTTTGGTCAGGTTAGGCCAGGTTAGGTTAGGCTTGCTCGTTCTGAAAATTCTGGGAGTTTCTTCTCTCAATATATCTGAGTTACCTCTGGTTCGAACCTGGGGAATTTCCCCCTAGTGTACCTATAGCGCGTGCAATAAATCTACAGTATAGTTCTGAATGTAGGATCCATACACAAGACCTCGCGAAAACCAAAAGTTTTCCCTAGGGCGGGATCTATAGTGTGTGACGCGGAACATAATATACTCAAGATACGATCGACACATAAGATATTAGGACTATTCTATGAACTGACCAAAGCTGCATACCGGAAGTGCGAATTTTGATGGCTGCGCAGTAGAGATGGGTGACCCTACGTGGATGCGCACCGAGGGGATGTGGAACAGGGGGCATTACCCCCTCGGAGGGCACGACCGGAAGTGAGGTCTGCGCCGGATGCGCGGCGGACCTGGGACACCTATATTGCGGATACCTGAGAGGACATTACTCCTCGTGGTGCTGAAGGTGACGTCATTGGAACTTTGACTGGTCTAGGTTGAATGGAAGCCAGAGGGTGATACGGTAAGTGTTCTGAGCTATTAGAACACCCTTTATAGACACTAGAACAACGTTCGGGTTTTCTAACTAGGGTTTGGGGCTTTTCTGGAGAAACTAACTAGACCCTGGGGAATTTTTTAACAACTGAAGTTTCTAGTTTTGCATACTCAATACTTGGATTAGTAGAGGTGTACGGGCTCTTGGGGAGGGCTCGATGGTCTGGTAACAATCCCAGGCTGACCCGATGCCTTACCCCACCGGGAGCCTGTTAAGATATTACTTAGTGTGGAAATGTACAGCGCGGGATGCGGCTATGGTGACCCCCATATGATTGATGCATATGGTGGCCGACCGACTGGATTAAATTGTGCCCCGTTTCTCTCGCTGTAGTTTAAATCTAGAGATAATCCTAGTGGGCGAGTACATAAGAAAGAAAATGTCTAGAAGTTTGGATATTCAGGAATATATGCATGCAATGGCCAGCAACCAAAACTCACCAGAAGAAATTTTTGGCTGGGCGGTACATAATCTCTACAAAATTGAAAATGAATTCCTGAGGAAAGGAAATTGCGAGTTAAGAAACAAAACACGCGCAACGATCGCACAGTTAAAACTATTATACGACTACGGACAAACAAATGGGTTGGGCCAGATTATATTTAATTTATAGACTTAAGGTATTTGAAGCACGAGAGCATGATACGAATGCAGAGCTTAGTGTACTAAGAGGAATTACGCCAAATTATGAAGATGAGGGAAAAATTGACAAAGCGGAAGAATGTAACTCGCAGAGAAATCCCCAAGCTTGCGAGGATGACATGGAGCTGGAAATCATTATGGATACCAGAATGATTAAGGAGATCGATCTCTCGGAAGCTGCCCTGCGAGATATTAGCAGAAGACTCGAGGAAAAAAAGAACACCTTGTCTGACATTGAACAACGAATGAATGACGTGTCTACTCTATTAACATCACCTGGAGAATACTTGATACCGTCCCAGCAAGGAAAAGAACCAATGGAAATTCTTGGTTCTATTGGGTCTGAGTGGACCCAGGGTCTAGTAACACCCAACCACCCTAGAGATGGGGACACTCGAATTTTGTCCCCAAACAATGACAATATGGCTATGGACGATGACTCAGTAATAAACTTACGGCCACAGAGATCTCGGAGCCTCAGTGGCAGGCGTACCAGCCCTACGGTCCCTGGGGCGGGTATGTCTTCATCATACGTAGGGCCTGCTCTCTCCCTTCCGACGGGGGAGGAGCGTAAATTGGCTACCGTCGACGACAGAACAGAGGATAATGTCCTTAACATACTATCCACGGATTCCACTAGAACAGTGCAGGAGGACTTTGAAGCCGGTAGGCAATCTCTTCGAGAGGAAGAACTAAAAACTCCTAGTAGTAAGCGAAAGGCACGAAACTCCCCTGGTGCACCTTCGCCCGGTGACAAAGAGATAGGACAAATCTCACCAGTAATAGGGGAATCTAGGGAAATTACAATTAGGAAGCGGAAGACAAGGACAAAAAAGATTTGTCGAAGTACAGGTTATGCAACGAATTCGTTACTGGACTCATCCTTCACCGAGTCAATGGACGAAAGTAGGGGTAACAAGGGAGGAACACCCGAAGAGAAAGATGATAATATGGAAAGTACACCTAAACCGAGAAGAACAACCAGATTATCTAGGAAAACAGAAGATAGAGAAAAAATACAGGTCATCTCCAGTGACGAGGAAGACAGCCTGACAATTATATCACCTGCTAGCTCAATTAAAGAGACTCGAAACAAGAAAAATAGAAATAAAAATAAAACTAGAAGTATAACAATAAGAAAGGATAGTCTAGGGGAGGAGGGTTCCCTAGATTTAACTAGCGAGGACAGGATTAATGAAACAGAAAATATAGATAAACCACATGAAAGGGGGAAAGGACTAACCTATAAACTGCCTAACAAAATTTCTCAAAATAACAGGCAAAATAAGGTAGATTATGGACTCTGGACAACACACGAAGTAAAAGCTTTCGCAGTAAAACTAATAGAAGATATCGACACAGCTAGGATGAAATGTAGTAAGCTCCAAGGTGTAATAGATGGAGTTTTAAAGGACAGAATCACGGGCTTAAAGGATGTCGTAGAATGCCTGGTAGATAAAATCGAAGCACAAGGGGACATTAAACTACTACAGAAAGAAAGAATAGAAGCTGGCACAGAAAATAAACGACTTAAAAAGGACATTAATAAACTCGAACAGATTATTAACCAGAAGGATAAGGAGACAGAAGGAATAAAATTAATGTATGAAGAAATGGAAGAAAAATACATCCAGATGGAAAGTAACAGAAAGAAGGAAAGGAAATCACTAGATGGGAATCCCGTAGCTAGTAAAGAAGATACAAAGGTCAGGGACTTACTACAAGACACTACGCGTTAGTAAAAGAAGACGAACCAGTTTTCAGACCTCCAATAAAAGGCGTCAGAAAAACAACTGATAACCGGTAAAAAATTCAAACATCCAGAAACATTACCATTAACACTTCATGGGGGAATGGGAGTAGTAAGAGATACCCCTGAGATTGATTACACAGTTCCCATGGTGGCTGGGGATATGGATATAATAACCTCAACCAGAGAATATGCGAACGAGCAGAGAAGTGAACTGGGAACTCCAAACTCTGACAATGAAAAAGTTAATGAAATCAGTAAACAAATTAGAATGCTGAATGAAGAACGAAAATTCTTAACGCGAAAAAGAAAAGATAGAAATGAAGAAAACAAGAAGAAGCCTAGAATCATAGGGAATGTTCAACTCGTCCCACCTAGGCACACTTACAAACAAGGAATTACTAGGGACAACTCAAATAACCAGGAATTATCGGAGGACCACGACCCTTACATTGAAGAACAAACTAGGGACTATCTAAACACTCGGGAAACAGCTAGAAATAGACGTCCGAGTGACAAAGCAATTAGAAGGAACTCTAATAGAGGGGCAGACCCCAGGACCGGTATAAGGATAAGGAAACCACCAAAAAATGCGGTAGTAGCTATTCGAACACGTGACGAGACAATTAGCTATGCGGCCATACTCAGAAAAGCTAGACAGGAGGTATCGTTAGGGGAACTCGGAATCGAGACAACTAGGATCAAAAAGGGAATCAATGGCAATCTAACTAATCGAAATCCCTGGCACCGAGGGAAAGGAAAAGGCCAAAATGCTCGCGGAAAAACTTCGGGAAAAATTAGGCGATGAGGAAGTTACTATCACCAGACCCACAGCTATGGGGGAAATTAGGATTACTGGAATAGACGAGTCAGTCACAGTCGAGGAAGTGAGGCACTTAATTACCGAAGCAGGAGGTTGTAATTATGACGAAGTAAGGATTAGCCCAATCAGACGAATGTATAATGGCATGGGCTCGGTCTGGATTCGATGCCCACTGATCTCTGCAAACACATTGGCCCAAACAGGGAAAATTAAGATTGGATGGACGGTAGCAAGAATTGAGCTCCTTGCCAAAAGACCTTTACAATGCTTCAAATGCTGGGAATTTGGGCATGCTAGGTTCTCATGCCGATCCCCGATTGACCGTAGCGGACATTGTTATAACTGCGGAATACCCGGACACACGGCTAAAATGTGTGAGAGAGAGGAACCAAGGTGCGTGATTTGCGCAGATAAAAACCACCAGGCGAATCATAGAATCGGATCTCGCTTTTGTAAAATGATAGCCCATACAGGACCAAGAAAACCACCATGGAAAACTGGAATATACGAAAGAAGAGAGGAAAAACCCCGAACTATAGGGAATTTTGCGACTCAAGAAGAAAACATGGAATACGAATACGATGAAACAAGAAAAGCAAGACAACAGAGAGAACAGGAAAGCGCAACAGGAACACATTGATCATCTCCTGACGCAACGTGTCTCATTCACTTTCACCTTTTATCACACACATAACTCGCACACACACACATTTCCATTCATTTCATTTTTCATTACTTTTGGACACGGGAAGGAACCATGAAAGTCCCCATGGCTATTTAGGAAGCTAACAAGCTAACAATAACATGACAATAAGAATATATATCTTCAAACAAGATGGAAAGCGGATGAAGAGTAGTCAACACTAACTGGGTCGACATCGGGGAAGAATGCAAAGCTGTCCCCCCGATGCCGGCAGTCAGAATGATGAGTACACCGTCAATTCTAGGGAGAGTTTTAGTCGGTAAACGGCAGATACTAGCCGGAGTCCGACAGTACCCTGGGAAATCCGCGCCCAGGGTCTGCGTAAGGCATTTCTCTTCCTTCCGAGCCGTACGGTAAAAAAAAAAAAAAAAAAAAAGGTTAGGTTAGGTTTAGGTTGGAGTACAGGGCCCCTCCGTGGACGAGCCACCTTGACGTGGTGGAGGGGCTTAAACCGCCCCCGGCCTCCGGGCCCATCGGGCCCCCGCTTCGACACCTAGGTGTCGGGGGGGGCCCGGTGGGTCCTTCGGACCCACTTCGACACTTTCGTGTCGGGGGGGACCGGGGGTGGTGACGAAGAGCTCGTCATTGGCACTTCCCTCCCCGGAAGGGGAGGAAGGGGGGTTTCCGCTCCCTCCGGGCGCCTTGGCCTGATGCGGATAGGGGATGGCAAACCCTGACTACAAATGCCCGGTTTGAGGACACCGATAAGGGTGGGATAACATCCCAATCCTCACTTTATTCCCCAACTCTTGTTCCTATCCCGAGATATCCTTTCTCTGCTTCTCACCCATCCCTACCTTCATCCCTTTTCCTCCCCATGGCCCTTTGGTTCCAACTCCTGGTGTGTGAATGTGTATGTGTGTGTGGCGCGTCTGGCGCATGTCCCTCCTTCCTCTTATCCCTGATCTCCTCTAGTCCCCCTTTAATACTTCGAGGTGGTTCCCCTCTACCAACAACCACTTCTGAAGAACCATGGAGCACGAAGAAAAAGGGAAAACGATTACGGCCGCAGTGGGCGTCGGAACCCACAGCGGACGGCACTGGGGGAGTGTGGACCCTGCTCCCCTTGGGTCGACATCCGACGAAGGGCCGACCACCGATTTGACGACGGGATCGGTGGAGAATGTGGTTACCGCCGCTCTTGAGAAGAATGCGGAGAAGATTGATGGAAGATCCTCACCAGCTGATATGATTCTCCGTGCTGGCGATGAGGAAGAAGTTCCATTACAGCAAAGGAAGTTAAGAAGCAGAAAGCCCACCGTGGAATTGGATGTGTCAACATCTTGGACTAAGATCGTCGAGGATGAAGCAATGGAAAGTAGAAAATTAGGCCAACTAATCGAGGCCTAAATCGAGCGTTGAGCCAGGAGAGCTTAGTCTCTATAAGCTCGGCAAAGTCAAGCAGAATCGATGCTCAAGGAGAAATGGATTCTAGTGGAAATGAAGCCCGGTCGCTGGTATCAGTAACCTCTATGGCTTCAGGATCCTCAAATAGAACCATGGCTAAGGCTACTAAGAGGAAACGTGCTGCTTCCAACATCACTCAAGCGGAGAAACGTTCTAAAGAGAACGATGCAATTGCAATACTAGACAGTGATGAGGAAGAACAGCTTACCACACTGTCTGGGAAAGCAACTTCGCAATTAACTCCCTTCTCAAGGATCTGGAGATACGCTTAAAGCAAAAACTTTCGAGGAACTAGCCCAAACAGCCTTTACTTGGCTACACGACATAGACATTTCCCGGAAGAAATGTTCAAATATGAAAGGCTCGGTGCATAAAGTGTTTAAAGACAGAGTATCATGGCTGGAGGAACTGATACAATGTCTGGTTGACAAAGGAGGATCAACTGGTGATCCTATTTTATATAAGATGAAGTTAAGAGAAGCTAGTGGGAGACTTAAAGCTAAAGAGCAAGAAGAAAACAAATGGAAGGAAGAGAGGAGAAATTTGGAAAGAGAAGTGGAAACTTTGTACAAAAGAATAGATGAATTGGAACTCATGGTTCATCAATTTAGTAGAGGAAAAGACTTTAATCTAGAAGAGTATAAGAAGGATAGTAAGTATTACCTGACCACATATCGAGCGTTTAGGCCTGCGATAAAGGGAGAAAGAAGGTTACTTATTGGTGAAGCTACCCTCACTAATAACTTACCTGGAAAAGACGCACCTATCTGCCTGCGGAGTAGTAGTAGAGGTCTTGGTGAGCCTGTCGATGATGGAAGTATGGGTATTCCTGGTCCTGGTCCTGGTATTGATCCGGGTCCTGGTCCTGGTTCTCCTGGTCCTGTCCATGGTCCTGGTCCTGGTCCGGTGGCCGCACCTAAAAAAGAAAGAGAAAAGAAACTAATATCAGGAAATGAAAAGGAAATTGAAAATATTAAAAAACAAATAAAAACAACTTAGTTTGAGGAAAAAAGAATTACATAAAGAAAGAAAAGAAACTGTTCCGAAAGTTAAGGTTATCAGTAATATACAGCTTGTCCCGCCCAGGCAAACGGATTTAGCTAGGAAAGAAGATATGGAAAAGTCAGCGAATAAAGTGAAAGAGAAAGACAAACATGCAATAGTGGATACAAAGTCAGAAGAATGGACTACAGTTAATAGAAAAGAGAAAAAGAAACAGAAAAGAGGAAAGGACACGAGCCAAAGTCGGAAGAAAGACACGGTACACCCTGACAAAGGAGGAACCAGAATCACTGGGGGTAAACCGCGCCCTAGGAAGCTGCCTAAAACAGCAGCAGTTGCAATAAGAGGAAGAAATGAAAATGCCTCGTACGCTGACATCCTCAGGAAGGCTCGTTCTGAAATATCTTTAAGTGAGATTGGAGTAGAAAACACTAGAATTAAAAAGGGAATTGACGGTGCGGTAATAATAGAGATCCCTGGTCCAGAAGGACAAAATAGTGCGGACCGGCTAGCATCGAAATTAAAAGAAGTCTTAAAAGATGACGATGTAAACGTTACACGTTCCTCTATTAAAGCGGAAATACGTGTATTTGGATTCGACGACTCGGTAACTACAGAGGAAATCCGCAATACCATCGCGGAAAAGACAAATCGTACTCTGGAAGAGATTAGAATAAGCGCAATACGATGGATGTATAATGGACTTGGATCTGTATGGATTCAATGCCCTGCGGCTGCGGCAATCAAATTACTCAAGAAGGAAATCTGAAGCTAGGATGGACTATAGCTCGGACGGAACTCCTCCGAAAAAGGCCTCTTCAATGTTATAAATGTTGGGCGTACGGACACGTTAAATTCTCGTGCACGTCCAAAATCGATAGACATAGAATGTGCTACTAATGTGGCATGGAAGGTCACTCGATCAAGAATTGTTGCGCGGAAGTTCCCAGCTGTGCAATATGTAGAGATCAAAAGCTGCCTCATAGACACCGAGTGGGTGCTAAAGGTTGCAGCATGGAGCAATCGACAACAAGTGGCAAACCGCTGCCACGCATCAAGTTGACAGAGAGAAGAAAAGCGATTGGAATGCCGGGTCGGAGGCCGGAAAATATGAAAATAGAGGATGCGATTTAATATCACTCAATGCAACCTAAACCATGCATGGGGTGCTCCTAACTTGTTGCACCAACATATGCTGGAAAGACATATTATTTGCCTTAATATCGGAACCGGTTTGTATTCCTGTTGTTGATTGGCAAGGCTCAAGGAACGGAAAGGCTGCAATATGCTGGAAATCTAAAGATCTGGAGTATCAATGTAAATTGGATAAGCAGGGTACTGAGTATGTCATAATACAATATAACGATGTCTATTTGGTATCCTGTTATATTTCTCCTAATAGCACGTTGGTAGAATATAACCAATTCCTTGACGAATTGGAACGGATATTAGACGGTTGAGGTGCTGTAAGGTACTAATAGGTGGAGACTTCAACTCTAAATCCGAATACTGGGGCTCCAGTACTACGGATGCTAAAGGAGAATTGGTTGAAGAGTGGGCTGTCACGCATGGATTGGTGTTAGTTAACACAGGTACTACACCTACCTGTGTCAGATCGCAAGGAGAGTCTGTAATCGATCTCACTTGGGCTACTCCCAGTATGGTTAATCTGATAGCAAGATGGACTGTAGATGTTGAGTCCCTGATGCTGTCGGACCATAGATATATACAGATACAAATAGGAAAAAGTAGCTTACTATATACAAAGAAAAAAGAGGCTCAATCCACCATGCGTAATAAATATCCACGTTGGAGCTGGCGTAAAATGGACACTGATATGTTTGTCGAAGTCCTTGAGCTGAGCAACACAACTTGGAAGTTCCAAGAAGAGGACGATCCTAACGATGATGCAAATAAGATTGTATCTATGATATCTGATGCTGCGGACATGGCCACTAATCGGATTAAACACCCTGAAAGGGGGAAACAGGCATATTGATGGAGCCCTGCTCTACAAGAGCTACGTAAGGATTGTATACGAGCTAGACGAATATGGACGAAGGCTAAAGGCAAGGCTAAGAAAAAAAGAAATAGAGAGACGGAAAAAGAGTTGACAGAGAAAGACTATAAGACTAAAAGAGATATATTTACAAATGCTATTTACAAAGCCAAAGAGGAGGCATGGAATTCACTAATTGCCGAGATCGACAAGGACCAATGGAGTCTTCCATATAAACTTGTAATGGGGAAGCTGAGGAATTCCGCTTTGGGTTTGACAGCGACCCTGGACGCAGTCACATTGGACAGAGTAATAAGCGATCTGTTCCCTAGAGATGAAATCCGCACTAGTGTACCCGTCACGCTGGAATGGAAGGACGAGTGGAATGTCACCTCACTGGAGATTTATCGAGTAGTTAACAAGAATAAAAGCAATAACAATGTTGCGCCTGGTCCTGATGGAATTGCACACGTGGCATGGAAAAGGATTCCTGACTCCTTTAGAAGTACGGTTGCAGAGTTGATGACGAAATGCCTGAAGAGTGGCATATTCCCGGATCAGTGGAAAGTCGCCAAACTTGTACTAATACCAAAAGGACAAGATAATGAGGATGGTATCCCTAAGGTTAGACCTATTTGCCTATTGGATGAAATAAGCAAAATTTTGGAAAAAGTTATTATGCTAAGAATACAAGAGTGGCTAAGGCACAATGAAGGAAAACTGTCCGCGAATCAATTTGGGTTCCGACCAAACCATTCAACCATTGATGCACTTAAAAAAGTGACTGGAGCTATAGAGGAAGAGATCGCGAATGGCGGCGTCGTTGTAGGCATTAACCTTGATATTAAAAATGCTTTCAACAGTCTTCCATGGTCTAAAATTAAATATACACTACTTAAGAAGAATTTTCCTAGATATATAAGGAGAATAATAACTAGTTATCTAAGCAATAGGTATATTGAATACATGATTGAAGATGGTACCATACACAAAGAGCAAGTATGCATGGGAGTCCCGCAAGGATCTGTTGTAGGGCCTTTTTTATGGAATATAACCTATGATGGTATACTGCGGGTAGACAAGTTACCGGACACGGAGGTTGTTTGCTACGCGGATGATACCATTATCACTGCGAGGGCAGATAACTTTGAATCTGCTAAAACGAAAGCAGTGATAATGGTGGAAAGAGTCCTGGAAAGGATTACATCATTAGTACTAGAAGTAGCACTACCAAAAACGCATGCTGTTGCGTTTTATCGTAGGAAAAAGAAGGCTCCTCCACCGAATTCTGTCATAAGAATTAACGGAGTAGATATTAAGATCATGTCCGAAATGAAATATTTGGGAATCATGTTAGATTCCAAACTTACATACGAGGAACATATAAGATATGCTACAAAAAAGGCGAGTAAGGTATGCAAAGCATTATGTCGACTAATGCCAAATTTGAGAGGTCCGTGCGAAGCGAAAAGGAAACTGTACGGGAACGTAGTGCAATTCATCGTGCTATATGGTTCCCTAATATGGGGAGAGAGACTGTCAAAGGTCAAAAGCCTCCAAAGACCATTGAGGCAGGTGCAGAGACTGGTCGCGGTACGGATCATCGCGAAGTATCGTACCGTTGCATACGACATAGCGATACTACTTGCCCGCACTCCACCGTGGACACTATTATCCGAAAAGTATATGGAAACCTACTGGCGCATCAAACAGCACATCTTAGATGGTACGCTGGATAGAGCAACGGAGAAACGAATTAGGAAAGAAGAAGATGACTCCCTGATGACGAAATGGAAAAATTCTATTCGACAAAGTCCTACTATCGCTGGTAGTAACAATCCAGCTAGAAGAGCCATATGTGAACATTTGGAAGAGTGGCTGAATAGAAATCATGGAGCAATTAACTATAGGGTGACACAAATGTTGAGTGGACATGGCTGTTTTCGAGCATTCCTCCACAAAATCGGTAAAGAGGACAACAGTAATTGCTTACAATGTGTGGGATCGTCTTCTTGGAATGCAAAGGAGGATACAGCTAACCACACCATGGTAGAGTGCCTAGCTTGGCATGCTGAGAGAGAGCAGCTCCTAGCTACGATGAAATGCCAACTTACCTGGAGGAATATTATCTCTGAAATATGTCAAAACAAAGATAAATGGAAAAGTGTAAATAGTTACGTGCAAACTGTAATAAAACAAAAGGAAGAGCTCGAGAGAATTAGGGAAAGATAGAGACATACTAATGATCGAGGAATAGATTAGAGAAAGAGCAACGTATAAACATAATAGTACACATACATACATACATACATACACACATACACACACACACACACACACACACATACATGCACTTACCTATCTACTTACCTACATACTTACCTACATACTTACCTAACTAGAGATGGACTTTATTTATGTACATTTATGTATATATATCTACTTACTTACTTAAGACAAATGTATATATATACTTATCTATATACTTACCTAGAGATGGACTACATTTAGGACATAGGATAATTATTTGGCTGAGGAGGACAGAAAGGAGAAAGAGGAGAAGCACATGGTGCTGGGTGTAGAGAAATGGAGAAGTAATGCAGTGACAGTTCCCCCATTTCTCTGAGGATAACCACAAGGAGGTCTGCATTGCAGGTCGGGGGGTGGTTTTAGCTGGTAGTCGGGAGAGGAATTATCTCTCACGGAGTCCAGCAGTACCCATGGGGCTGGACCCCCATGGGTCTGCGTCAATGCATTTCCACCTCCCTCCCCGTATGGTAAAAAAAAAAAAAAAAGTCGCCGTGGCGGACACCATGAGAAGGGGGGGGATTCCGCTCCCTCTGGGCCTAGGGCCTAATGCGGATAGGGGAAGGAAAACCCTGATTACAAACCCGGCACAATGGGGCTGGTTACGGGTGGAAGAACACCCAGCCCATTCTTTCTTCCCGCCTATCCTATACTTTCCATCCTTCTTCCTTGACCCATTGTCCCCCGGTTAGGTTTCCCATTCTTCTTTCTTCGGGGTGGCGCCCGCTTTAAAATAGCACGGTACCCTTGTGGGTACAGATGGAGCCCAGCGACTCCATAGAGACGAGGTCTGCTGCCGCGGGCCAGTCTCGTTCGCTGGAAGGGGTTGGCGGCCCTGACTTCAATCGCCCAGTGGCACGGCACTGCAGGGGGAGCCTAGCTCTCCGCCCGTGACTTGAACGGGTGCTCCCGTGGGATGAGGTGGCAGATCGGTGGGTGCTCCCGCCGTGAAGCGTCCCTCAGTGGGGAAAAGTGGGAGCCGGTCGGGTCCCTCGCCCGAAGGACTGGATGGGTGACTCAGTCACCCGCCGGGGCAGAGGCGAGGATCAACCCGATCCCAGTGACTCCCACGTGTGAATGTGAGTGTGCGCGCGCGCGCGCGCGCGCGCGCGCGTGTGTGTGTGTGTGTGTGTGCGTGTGTGTGTGTGCGTGTGTGTGTGTGAATAATCTCTTATTTATTTTCAGGTTTTATTTTCAGGTTTTCTCTTCTTTTCCCTTTCCTTTCCCTTCGGGGATAGTCAGAATACAGCCGAAACTTTCTCGACAGCCGTGAATCGGACTTGTCTTGAGGAGGAGAATCGGCAACACAGCATAGCCACGAGTCGGTGCCAGCTCTGCTGGCCAAATGGCTCCTATGTGGTACTAACAGAATGCCCCTAAAAACGGCATTCTTCCCTTCCTTTTCCTTTTTCCTTCTCCCTTCGGGGATCAGTCAGCACACAGCCGAAAACTTTCTCGACAACCGAAAACCGGACTCGTCTTGAGGAGCCGAAGGCCTCTCGACAGCCGTGAATCGGACTTGTCTTGAGGAGAATCGGCAGCACTGCATAGCCACGAGTCGGTGTCAGCTCTGCTGACCAAATGGCTCTTATGTGGCACTAACAAAATGCCCTTAAAAACGGCATTCTTTCCCTTATTTCCTTTTTCCTTCTCCCTTCGGGGATAGTCAGCATATAGCCGAAAACTTTCTCGACAACCGAAAACCGGACTCGTCTTGAGGAGCCGAAGGCTTCTCGACAGCCGTGAATCGGACTTGTCTTGAGGAGAATCGGCAGCACTGCAGAGCCACGAGTCGGTGTCAGCTCTGCTGACCAAATGGCTCTTATGTGGCGATAAAGGAATGCCCCTAAAAACGGCATTCTTTCCCTTTCTCTTTCCCTTTTCTCTCTCCCTTTCTTCTCCCTTGAGGATGTCATCGGATCACAGCCGAAAACTTCTCGACAGCCGGAAATCGGACTCGTCTTGAGGAGAATCGGCTTCCTTCGGAATTTTTCGGGTTCGGTTGTGCCGTCGGTGGCTCGTCGATAGGCGTCGTTAGGTCGTCGTCGTCGTCGTGGTCGCTTGCGTCGCGGTCGGTCCGCAGAGGTCTGAAGACCAAGGTGTAGGAACCGTGCTTAGGGTCTGCATGGTCGCGTAGACGCAAAATGTCGCGATCGCTAACGGTCCGTCCCGGGATACCTGCCGTCCTCCCGGCGTATTTAGGCTTAGCGGCGTAAAGGTGGCTCTACGTCGGCCGACCACCTCTTCCACCATACTCGTGGGACTAATATGGGTATCAAAAATAAAATTTCTGACGTAGTGAGGAGAAGTGCCCGCCTGGCCGACCGCTTTCGGTCTGGCGCGGCCGCGATTAGGGAAGCGCGGGGTGTCTCCGTCGTTGGGTCGCGGGTCTGCGCGACTGCGCGTTCGTTGACGGCCTCCGCCTCCTCGAGAGCGCCTCACGGAGCTGTGCGCGCGCGGACCCAACACCCACCACGCGGCGGTGCACAGCCCCAGGAACACGGTGTTCCCAACGTTAGAACCGCGTTAGTCCGTCACGAGGTAGCCGCGATTAGAACCGTGTCCGTCGTGTTAGAACGGTGCTCGATATCCGCGATTAGGTCCGCGTCGATAAATATAGTGCGGAAATTAGGAACCGTCGATAGCGATAGCGTTAGAGTAGAGCGTGAAATAGATAGGCCCGCGATTAGATCCGCGCTTAGATTCGTCGAAAGTACGAAAACGGAGCGAAAGACGGTTAGCTTCGCGGACCCCACCCCACCCCACACAGCGAGTGGCCCGTTGCCACAAGAATTAGATAGGATAAGTTCACCGATTAGAGTAGGCAATGCGTCCACGGGCGTTAGGATGCTGCAGCTGAACATGCGACGTTCGGCTGTAGTAACGGGCGAGGTGCACCAGCTCGTAGCTGGAAAACGATTAGATGTTTTGATATTGCAGGAACCGCATGTTAGGAAGCAGGGCTCGAGTCATGCTATCGTAGGTTTAGGCGTAGGGATGAAAGTTGCCGCTGTCCGTTCGCAACGTCCGTGGGCGGCAGTGGCGATCAGTAATCCAGACTTTCAAACAGTCTTCGTGTCGCAGCTTAGCACCGCGCATTGTGCCTGTGTCGAAATACGGGCCCCCAGCTTCTCTTTCTACGTCGTTTCGTGCTACTTCCAGTACAGCGACGAGATTGAGGAGCACCTCAGGCACCTCGAGATGATGCTTCGTTCGCTGAGGGGGGATAGAGTCATCGTAGGCGTTGACGCGAACGCTAGGTCGTCACTCTGGGGCCGAGAGACTGACGAAAGAGGTGCCAAATTCGATGACCTCATTAGGGCATTCGGTTTATCCGTCATTAATGACGCTAGACAGCCACCCACCTATTGGACGACAAGAGGTTCGTCATTCATTGACGTGACCTTGGCGTCGCGCTCCATGAGCAATTTCATAGGTGATTGGAAGGTGAGGTGTGACTGGACTAGTAGCGACCATAGGGCAGTGGACATAAGGTTGAGGGTGCCAAAAGAGTCAGGTGTTGATCGGGGAACTGGGAACACAAGGTTTGATACAAATCGGGCCGACTGGGAACGGTTCTCTGAGACCCTGACAGATCTTTCAGGATCGCAACTGGAGGCCATCGATCTGTGTTCCACATTAGAAGTAGATAGGATGGCAGAAACGCTCACAGTGGTGCTCACGGAGGCCTGTGTTGCGTCGATGCCTAGAAAGCGTAGATTTAGAAAGTCCAACCCGTGGTGGACACAGAAATTAACAGTCATTAAAAAGAAAGTTTATAGGTTACATAGGGTTCTCCAGAGAGTGCGAGGGGAATCTGCCTACTCCGGAGTACTGCTGGAGTATCGTTCCTTACGAAGGCAGTACAGTAGGGAGGTAAAGCGGACGAAACTTGCGAGCTGGCGGAAGTTCGTCACATCGCACGGCAACCAGGAGCCCTGGGGCTTCGTTTACAAGCAACAGGCGAGCAAACTCCAGGTTGAGGGGGTGCTGAGCACACTCCGGTATGGTGAATATTCCACAAAGACATTAGGGGAGACCGCCAGCTACTTTCTGGACGCGCATATTCCGGATGACCGGGAGATAGAGGACACGCCTGAGCAGCGTGAAATTAGAGTCACGTGTAGAAACGCTCCGAATACAGCCGACGCTCCTCCCGTCACGGTGGAGGAAGTGGCTAACGTGGTTAGGTCGTTTAAAAATAAGAAAGCTCCGGGTCCGGATCTAATAGAGGTTGCCGTTCTCAAGGCAGCCTGCAGTTTAATCCCCGGTCAAATAATTAGGCTTTACAATGGGTGCCTCCAGTGGGGCGTCTTTCCTTCTGTCTGGAAGGAGGGCTCGCTTCGAGTCCTTCTGAAGGGCGAAGACAAAGATGAGAGGGACCCAAAATCGTATAGACCCATATGTCTCCTCTCCGTAGTAGGTAAACTTTTCGAGAAAGTGCTTAAATCTCGGCTAATGGACACGTCACTGGCTCCGGATAAGGTCTCCCGTCGACAATTCGGGTTCATGCCAGGAAGATCGACGGAGGATGCTGTTGTTGAGTTGCGGCGAATGGTCTCTGTCTCTGAGAAGAGATACGCCGTTGCACTTCTCTTCGACATTTCCGGGGCTTTTGACAATGTCTGGTGGCCGCTCGTTTTAGATAGCTTGAAAAAACGCGGCTGTCCGCGAAATGTATTCGAGGTGCTCCGGAGCTATTTCGACGACCGTAAAGTAAAAATCGCGCTTAATTCCGCGGAGGTGTCCAAGCGAGCAACGAGGGGGTGCCCGCAGGGTTCCGTTCTCGGTCCGGCTTGCTGGAACCTCATGTTTGATGGCCTATTAAAGATACTAGAGGAAACGGTTCCTGACAGATTTGCTGCGTACGCCGACGACCTCGTGGTTGTCATAAATGGAAATTCGCGTCGAGAATTAGAGACAGAAGGCCAGCGTGTAGTAAATGTAATAACAGAATGGTGTAGGTTCGCGAAGCTTCAGATTTCCGAGCGTAAAACTGAAGCCATCATTCTGAAGTCAGACGCGATCGCGCGAAATCCAATAGGCAGACGGGGAGGAGCACGACCGGATAGGAAGCGAAAAAACACTAAAAGAACCGTCGATTTCGGGGATAGGCCGCCAATTATTAAGATCGATAACGCGAGGATACAATTTAAGGAAACGGTTAGGTATCTTGGCGTCCACATAGATAGGAATTTGAAAGTCAGATCTCATTGCGCGTATCTTAACAGCAAAGTCGGGTTGCTGTTCGCTAAATTAAGTAGGATAGCCCATGCCGATTGGGGCCTCCGTTTTAGAACGTTATTTACAATATACCGGGGTGTGTTCGCGCCGACAGTAGCATATGCCGCCGCGGGGTGGGCCGACTTATGTACGGAAAAAGATATCAGGACCCTAAAAGCGCTACAGCGTCGCGTACTTATTTCAATGACCGGCGCATATCGTACAGCTTCGTGGGAATCGCTCTGCGTCGTCGGAGGAGTGACTCCAGTCGATATAATCCTCCGCGAAAACGTCGCGCGATACCAAGTAAGATCGGGAAAGGACGCCAAGATCGGTAATATAGAGATACCCGCCGGAAACGATAGGAAAACAGCGATGGATAGAATTAGAGACGAGGCGATTAGTATGTGGCAAACCAAGTGGGTATCGTCGAGCAAAGGTCGTACCACATTCGCGTATTTCGGTAACGTGCGAGATAGAATCGACGCGTATTCTCTAGAACCGAACCATTGGAGCACGCAAGCTCTCACGGGACACGGCGATTTTAGGTCGCGTTTAGCCGCGTTAAACCTCGTCGAAAACGAGGCGTGTATTTGCGGAAGTAGAACGGATTCGGTCCAGCACTTCTTGCTGGAATGTTCGATGTTCGATGCGCAGAGAGAGGCTCTGCTTAGCGCGGTTCCGGAAGAAAAACGGCAATGGCCGGACGTGGCGCGTTTCTTCGTGTCGAGTAGAGAAAACTTCGCGTTATTTACCGACTTTTGTAGCGAAACCCTTTGGCTAAAGGGATACGAAACGTAGAATGACTATCAGGTAGGGTCCGTCGTTCAACCGGAGGGGTCGGAGACTTCGGGTATGGAGGTGCGGCCCCGTAATCTTCTCGGGAATACCGCACTTTCGAATGGCGGGTCGCGTCGTGCCGCGTCGCGTAGGATTAATTAGCTCCTGGTTAGGTAGGACTGCTCCAACCCAATATTCCGCTTATCCACGGCTGGCACCTAGGTGTGCCACATGGCCATATCCTACCCACCCGTCCTGACCACATCCTAATCCACCCAAAATCTCCGCCCGACAGGGTCAGAAGCGTGTATCCAGGCAGGATGCAAATGGACAGGCCTTCCCGTGGTTCCCCGTGTACACTGCCAGTGGGGGATGGTGCACTGAGTCGGCCGCAGGTCGCGGACCGGTGTAGTTTTAGGTGCACCAGGGTGGTAGGCGATCAGAGGAGCCCCATTGGTATGTGACCGAACTGTCCATTCCCGCGATAAGGATCCCGTGGGCGTATCTGGATTTTTCCATCGCCCGGCTCGGGGCGGTT